>NC_057810.1:277888827-278083198 GCF_018294505.1 Triticum aestivum
ACCCCTCCTCGCCGGCGTGAGCTCCGGCGAAGCGCCGGCATGATCTATTTTCTTTCCCCCTCCTCTCTCTCCTGACTAGTGGGGCCCACTGCTAGCCTCTCCACTCGCGCCCGAAGTTGTATGAGTGGAGGCATATTCTATGATTACGCCATCGACGTCACCCCTGGTTTTATGTTTATTTCAAAAGAAAATCAAAAATTTGACCAGAACTTTGATAAGTGATAACTTTTAAACTATAAGTCCAAATGAGTTGATTCTTTTTGCGTTGTGTTTGTTCTGAAGAGCTCTAGTAGCACACCAAAGTGGGGATTTTTCCTTGCTGTCTAGAATTTATTGTGATTTTCATAATGGTTTTAGTATTTTGTTTTTTTGTTTTTAAATATTTTCAGAGGGAGAGACTTGTCTTGAAGATAACCAGGAGGAGTGTGAACCTCCTCTGCACTACGGCAAGCCACACCAACATTAGGATGGTGTCATTTCAATATTTTTCATTTTTCCAACTTGATCATGAGTTATTTTCATGCATTTAAATTGGTTAATTAAATATTACTTTGTGCTAGTTACTTTGTCATGCTTGAAATACTTGCTTCAGGTACTGGTTGAATGCATGAACTAGTTTTGGCATGTAGAATAAGATTTTAACTAGTGAATATGCTTTTATGAATAAGGATAGTTTCTTCATGATAAATGGATGTTCATATAAATTATGAGGTAATTAAAATGATGCATGATATAAACCAGTGAAGTAGAATTGGTAAGGTTTAATGATGGAGTAGTGCACGTAGATCATTTTGATGATGTTGATCCATTCATGTGAGTGGTATGCTTTGCATGTCAAATAGTTGGATGATCATGGCATCTGATGACTTGGCTGATTTTATTTTCAAGTTAAACCTGATAATAATCCAACTTGAATATAGCGTTGATCTAGTCATGGTGACACTAAATCGAGTTATTCTCAGTGCAACCACATTTACCTTTATGGGGAGGTCTTTGATTCCGTCTGTTGTCATGCCTCTTGCCAGTGCCTCCAACGACGAAAGGTTATGGGCGTGCGGTACCCTGGCCCGGTAAGTAGACATAACCTTGTAAGCCCGTTTGTTTTTATGGTACCTTGTCCTCGTTTAGGACCATTTCTGCCACGACTGTGGCCGTTGATGCCTTTGGTAGGCACGGGGCCACCCATGACTTAGCCTAGAGGGGAGTTGGTCAGAGTGGCCAGAAGAGTATCATGGCAATGGAAGGGTTTCGTCGGAATGTCGTTGGTCCACCCGAATGAGGTGCCGAGGCCATGGATTCCGAGGTGTGGGTAAAGTGCACTACCTCTGCAGAGTGTATTTAATCTATCGATAGCCACGTCCTCGGTTATGGACATAGCTCACGAGTAAGTCACACCATGGATCAACATTAATAAGTAATCTTGCACACTAAAGATTTATTGTTGGCACTGGTTCTGTGATGATCCGTGGGATCATGAGACGATCATGAGTGTTGGCTTCAGTTGTGATCCGAGTATGACCACCGTTCAGTTACGAGGTAACCCGTCTAGTAAGCGAGTCCGAGAGACTCGGTGCACAAGTTGGTTTCACCGCATTAGTAGTATGATTTGCATTGCATTAACATGAATAATTGTCATGATATTGTTTGCCATTATGATTATGTTTGTTGTGAGCTTGCAAGTACATTCAATGTACTGACCTGGCGTGTCATGATAGATTTCAGGCAAGTCGTATCGGATCAGAGATCTTCCAGTGTCTAGATCGTGTCCACGTCGGTGTCCCTGTGCTATGAAGTGTTCCGCTGCCGTGTAGTTTATGTGATCGAGGCCCCTTCATGTTCATTAAATAATGTACATACTATTCAGCCGCACCGTGTGTGCCGCTTGGCCTCGCAACTCGATGTAATATCAGACTTATGTTTCCGCTAGCATCAATAAAGCGGTTGTTTCTGTACCATGTTGTTGTGTGTTGCCAGAAGACTTGATCTCTGGGCTGGCAATGCAAGGTAAACCGGTTGCTCTAAGCCGGGGTGCCACAACGCTTGGTATCAGAGCCGCGCTGACTGTAGGACACACTAGACCGGTAATGCGTTAGATGAACGGTAGATAGTTTTGTCTGGGTGTCGATAGTCATAGAAATTGATTGCTGCATTGCATGCATTTTATTTGTTGTTATTACTAACCATCTAATGGTTGTGTGTGCAAATGGCTCCAGTTCTGATCATGTACCATCCTGAGCCAGCTCCATACACATCGTTGCACCTGCTTCAGAACGTGTGGTGATGACTCTACCCAGAGGGTGTTGATCTAGTGTATCATGTGTATCGGGAGCATCTGGCCGGTTCGTTGTATGAGTACTATGCAGTGGTCACTCTACACCACAATTCCCCTTCCGGCGGTTACACCCGTTCCTCTAAGGGCGGTTTCGCTTCTACGCCATCTCAGGTTGTTCATTTTGCTGTGATCGAGGCTCTTGTAGACTTGCACTACAACCAGGTTCGCATGCATACCCACCCAGGTTTCTATTACTACCTGTCTCTGCACAAGAACGGGTGTATTTTCTTCCCTCTTATTGATATGGTGTGCGATCGTCCTTCTAGCCACCTTTCCCGCTATATCATTGCCAGTTATCTCTTGATCTATGAGTTAGCTCGAGAGCTAACCCGAGCCCGGATAGCCCTTGCCGCTGCTCGGAATAGGAAACCTCCATCTAATGTCAGTTTCACTCCATACGTTCCTCCAGCCTCTGTTACCCCGGTGACCACTCAGGGTACCACTAACCCTTTAGCAATGACCCCTCGCAGTGCCCCTGCTGTGCGGGCTTCCCTTGTTGCTACTCCTGTAGCCCCTATGCTTAGATCTCACCCCGCACCTGCCCCTGAGGGAGAGTCCTCGAGGCAGCGCCGTTGTGTCACTTTTAATCCGCAGGTATCCACTATCAGCTCAGGATCTGAGTTCGGCTCAGGAGAGGAGCCCGCAGCAACGCCAGCCGAGCATTAGATCGCTAGAGTATCGCCTTCGTCATGAGGATGATGTACAAATGTAGTCATACGTGTCATCATGCTTAGTTTCATGTATGAAGGTAGTGAACCCATCATGATGTTTATCTTTCATGTGTGAGTCTATGTATAATTATGTTGGAACCTTTTTATTTGCCCTGGTTTCTTCTCGTTGTTTACTTTAGGGATTGTCACTGGTTTTTCCTCCCATTCTTGGATATTTCCCATCTCAGCTGCTTTGTATTGGGAAAATAAATAATAGGATGACGCGGGGGGCAGCAGCAGCCACGTTTGTGAGGATGTCCCTGTTCGTCGCTCCGCAAGACAGGCAGGACATTCCCCCGAGCCGTACAAGCCACCACCGCCTCCACCGCCACATCCGCCCTCCACTGAGCAAATCATGCGTATGTTTGAAGAAAGAAGGAACAACAATCTGATGGAGCTGTTGAGAAGTGTGCAAGCTATGGTTGGACAGAATGGAAACCAGAATGGTCATTACTCCAAGCTGTCAGATTTTCAGAGGACCAAGCCTCCCAGTTCCAGTCAAGTTATCGATCCTTTGGAAGCCTATGATTGGTTAAGGACTATTGAGAAGAAGCTGGAAATTGCTTGCACTAAAGAAGGAGACAAGGTTCCATTCGCCACGCATTATCTTGAAGGAGCTGCCGCTATATGGTGGGATAATGCTAAGGCTATGTGGCCCGCGGACGAAGAAATTACTTGGACCAAATTCAAGGATCATTTCCGCAAGTACCATATTCCCGCCGGGGTTATGAAAATCAAGCAACGCGAATTCCTCACTCTCACTCAAGGAAGCCTGTCAGTAAGTGAGTACCTACACAAGTTCAATCATTTGGCCCGCTATTCTCTTTATGATGTGGCCACAGAAGAAAGGAAGGTCGACAGATATCTTGGAGGATTGAACCAACACCTCAGATGCACTCTCAGTATGTTTGATTTCCCGGATTTCCAAACTCTGGTGACCAAGGCCCTCATTGCAGAAAGGGAGCACAAGCTCATGCACGACAACAAGCCCGCTAATACTGACCAGAAGCGCAAATTCAAGCCTAAGAAGGATATGCAACCAGTGCAGAAGGCTCGTACTTGGCAACAGACTCAGGTTGAGTACAAACCCAATTGGCAGCAGAATGTCAACAAGACCTCTACCCAAGTAAAGAATGTCATGACCAATCCGGTGCATGAAGAATGTCAGTGCAACAATTCCTGCTTTAGTTGTGGGCAAACCGGACATTATGCCAGATAGTGCCCCAAGAACAGCAAGACAACCGCTCCACTCCGCCCACAAGTAAACCACCTGGATCCCTTTTCCGTCCCGAGGGCCATCCAAGGACAAATCCATCACCTCTCCACCGACGAAGCCCAAGAGGACTCGGAAGTCGTCATTGGTATGTTTCGTGTTAATAACATACCTGTAATAATTTTATTTGACTCTGGGGCTTCCCACTCTTTTATTTCACGGAGTTTTGTTGCCCAACAAATTTCCTTGTCTGATTTTGCAAAAAAGTATGATGGTACAATCCCCGGGATCTATGCTCCGAAGCAATCTAGTCTGCTGGAAATTGGAAATTGATATCAAGGGAGTCAATTTTCCAACATCCTTGATAGTCATCGAGTCTGCCAAATTGGATATTATTTTGGGAATGAATCGGTTAACCCAATATCAAGTATGCATCACCTGTACGACCAGAGAAGTCACCATGACAAGTTAGGAAGGCCGAACCACCAAATTTTGTACCCGTAGGAGCATACCCAAGAAGGAAATGGTTTTCACAGCTGTGGCTGAAGAATTGTAATTAATTCATGTGGTCTGTGAGTATCCAGATGTATTTCCCAAGGAATTACCAGGAATGCCGCCAGACAGGGAGCTTGAGTTTGCAATTGATTTGGTGCCTGGAACCGCACCGATATACAAGAAGTATTACCGGATGCCTTCGTCAGAATTAGTGGAACTAAAGAAACAGCTTGATGAGATGCTTCAAAAAGGATACATCCGTCCCAGCTCTTCACCTTGGGGATCACCCGCCATATTCGTGGATAAGAAGGATGGCAGTCTTTGGATGTGTGTGGACTACCGACAGCTGAATGATGTCACCATCAAGAACAAATATCCACTGCCAAGGATTCATGATTTGTTTGATCAACTCAGTGGGGCCAAAGTATTCTCCAAGATTGATTGGAGGACCGGATACCACCAACTCAAAATCAAGAAGGAAGATATTCCCAAGACCACGTTTACTACTCGGTACGGTCTTTATGAATATACCGTCATGTCCTTCGGTCTCACCAATGCCCCTGCCTTTCTCATGCATATGTTGAATAACGTATTTATGGATTTTTTGGATAAGTTTGTGGTGGTATTCATCGATGACATCCTCATCTACTCAAAAAGTGAAGAAGAACAAAAGGAACACCTCAGAGCAGTTTTGCAAAGGCTCCGTGACCATCAGCTTTATGCAAAGTTCAACAAGTGCGAGTTTTGGCTCAAGCAAGTTGGGTTTTTAGGGCATGATCTTTCAGAAGGAGGGATAGCTAGGGATCCAAGTAAGGAGAAAGATGTGCTTGATTGGGCTGCACCCACGACAGTGTTAGAAATCCGGAGTTTCCTGGATTAGCCAGATATTACCGCCATTTTATCAAAGGATTCTCTAAGATTGCCAAGCCAATGACGGAGCTCCTCAAGAAAGATAAGAAGTTTGAATGGAATGAGGACTGCGAAAGGAGCTTCAATGAGCTAAAAGCTAGACCGACATCTACCGCAGTATTGATGTATACTGTGACGCCTCCAGGAGAGGCCTTGGATGTGTACTCATGCAAGATGGCAAGGTTGTGGCCTATGCATCTCGACAGCGACGGCCTCACGAAGGGAACTATCCAACTCATGATTTGGAATTGGCCGCTGTTGTGCATGCCTTGAAAAGTTGAAGACACTATCTTATTCGAAAAAGGTGTCAGATACTCACCGACCACAAGAGCCTCAAATATATATTCAGTCAACCAGATTTAAATCTTCGTCAGCGAAGATGGCTCGAGTTGGTCAAGGATTACGACCTCGGGATAAATTATCATCTGTGTACAGCCAATGTGGTTGCCGATGCCCCTAGCCGCAAGCCTGCCAGTCTGAATGCTTTAATGGATTCCTTGCCTCCTGAACTTCACGACGAGATCGCTCAGCTCAATTTGGTGATAGTTGATGCCAGCCTTGCCAGCATTTTGGAAGTTGCTCCTACCCTCGAGGAGGATACTCGCAGAGCCCAGGCAAATGACGTATTACTGCAATCCCATGCCAAGCGTATGCAAGAAGGAAAGACTCGGGATTTCTCTAAGGATCACCAAGGTACGCTAAGGTTTCGAGGAAGGATTTGCGTACCCAAGCAAACAGATCTAAGAAAGAAGATATTGGCATAAGCACACGAATCTTCGTATTCAATTCACCCAGGTGGTACCAAAATGTACGAAGACCTACGTCAGATATTTTCGTGGGAGGGAAGGAAGAAAGATATTGCATATTTTGTCGCTTTCTATGATATATGCAACAAGGTAAAGGTGGAACACCAAAAGACCGCAGGACTCCTTCAGCCCCTACCTGTCTCGCAATGGAAATGGGATGATGTCTGCATGGATTTCATCACCGGTCTACCAAGGAACCACCGAGGCAATGACGCAGTATGGGTCATAGTGGACACATTAACGAAGGTAGCCCACTTCATTCCCATCCGGACCACCTACCATGCCGATCAACTTGCACAATTATATGTGGCCAGAATCGACAGTTTGCATGGAGTGCCAAAGACAAACACTTCAGATCGAGGGTCTCTCTTTACTTCAGCATTTTGGTCACGTCTTCATCAAGCCTTGGGGACTGACCAGAAATATAGCGCAGCTTAACATCCCTAGACAGACGGACAGACTGAGCGAGTAAATCAAATACTTGAAGATATGCTTCGAGCATGTGCTTTGGCCCAGGGATCCAAGTGGGAAGATTGTCTGCCTTATGCCGAGTTTTCCTACAACAACAGTTTCCAGACCAGCCTGAAGATGTCACCTTATGAAGCTCTGTATGGTTGTAAGTGTCGCACTCCGCTAAATCGGTCTCAGACCAGAGACAGCCACATTTTTGGAACTAATTTGATGATGGAGGCTGAGAAGCAAGTCAAGGAGATCCGAGACAGACTGCAGTTGGCCAAGTCACGATAGAAGAGTTATTATGATGCAAAGCACCGTCAGATAAGCTTCGAAGCTAGAGAACACGTGTATCTCCGAGTCACCCCTATGAAAGGAGTCAAGAGATTTCAGACCCGAGGAAAATTGGCACCCAGGTATATTGGTCCATTTCCAGTCATGACCAGAGTCGGAACAGTTGCTTATCAGTTGGAATTGCCACCGGAATTGTCAGAGGTACACAATGTGTTCCATGTCTCACAGTTAAGGAGATGTATCTCACAACCGGAGAAAAGGACTGATATGGCAGAGATAGAACTTGCTAAGGATTTAACATATGAGGAGAGACCGATAAGAATATTGGATGAGACAGAGAGAGTCACTCGCAGCAAAGTGATAAGGCTTTATAAGGTTAAATAGGAGCATCACACCGAGGAAGAGGCAACCTAGTAAAGAGAGGAATTTTTAAGGACTGCCTACCCCGAATTGTTTTCCCGAGCAACCGAATCTCGAGGACGAGATTCATCCTAAATGGGGGAGGTTTGTGACAGCCTGGATTTTGCCTTCTCTCTTTTTCCGAACTTTATTTGACCTTGCTTTGGATTTGAGCTTTTTGAATCAATTCAAATGGACTTTGCACTTGGGCATGCCCTTGACTTTCACCCAAGTGACCCACCTATCTCTCATTCAACATTCTTTCTTTGAAAAATCCAAAAATGGCCCAAGGAATATTTTTCATAAAAGAAAAATATTCACTCTGAAACTCATTTCAGAAACTAGTGCTCCAAAGCAACCCTCATTTTTATTGCCCCAAAAATCCTGAGATAATTCCAAAATATTCTTTGAACCTTGGCCCACCTTCCTGAGAAAAAATATTGCATGACTTTTTGGAATATTTTTGCTACAGAAAATCATTTCACTTCTGGCCCCAAAATGCACTTTGTACAGCAAGTGTATTTTTCTTTGATCCAATGGAGATGGTTTTTCTTGAGCCTCATTACCCTCCTAAGAAAATCTTAACCCCAGGAGATCAAACCTAATCACCTTCTAGAAGCCCTCCAAACTTGGCGACCAAGTTTCTGACCCGAAACTTGCCATATAGCTCAAGTCTCATCTGGTCGCTCTGGGAATGAGCCATCAACTTTCCTAGACCTAACACTGCACGAACAACACCCCAGACATGGTTTGGCCATGCGTGGGCGTCGTCTTGACCATGCCAGCATGGTGACCGCATGAGTACATGGGCCCTGGCATGCATTTGATGCGCTCTAAGCTGCACCAGTGCCTCTGTTCGACGCGTGCTCGATCCGGAGCTCGCCAATGATTGCCGCACCGCGCCACTAGCCTCGACTCATCACCATTGACCTCTCCCTGGCGCTGGAGATGCCGCAGCAGGCACGGGCACTGTCGGTGTCAAACCCGGCGGATCTCAGGTAGGGGGTCCCGATCTGTGCGTCTAAGGCTAATGGTAACAGGAGGCAAGGGACATGACATTTTACCCAGGTTCGGGCCCTCTCGATGGAGGTAAAACCCTACTTCCTGCTTGATTGATCTTGATGATATGAGTATTACAAGAGTTGATCTACCACGAGATCGTAGAGGCTAAACCCTAGAAGCTAGCCTATGATGATTATGATTGTCCCCCTATGGACTAAACCCTCCGGTTTATATAGATACCGGAGGAGGCTAGGGTTTACACAGAGTCGGTTACAAAGAAGGAGATCTAATATCCGGATCGCCAAGCTTGTCTTCCACGCAAAGGAGAGTCCCATCCGGACACGGGACGAAGTCTTGAGTCTTCTATCTTCACGGTCCAACAGTCCGGCCAAAGTATATAGTCTGGCTGTCCGGATACCCCCTAATCCAGGACTCCCTCAGTAGCCCCTGAACCAGGCTTCAATGACGATGAGTCCGGCGCGCAGATTGTCTTCGGCATTGCAAGGCGGGTTCCATCTCCGAATACTCCAAAGTACCCGTTGTAACAAACAGTGCCCGGCTTCCCATCAATGTTGTACTCCTCGGCTTCTGTGCTTCAATAATGGCCATCTCCATGTGTCGAGCGAATACGAGGAGACGGAGCATTTTTACATTTGCCACCCCGGCCTTGCAGACCAACCGTCTATTTGAAAATACGGGGATCCTCAGACCCAAATCTCACCTTCTTCCCTTGAGCAAGCATCAACAGAGCGCATCCGGAAAAAATCACCCCAACATGGCCGGCTACCGCGGCTCCTCTTCTCACTCCCTTAGCTCTAGGCCAGGTGATTGGGAAGAATGTTCTGTTCCCCATAGCCGTTTAATAGAGTTGCAGACCCAAGGGTTTCTTCCACCGGCGTTCATGGTCCCCGTCCAAGCCGGACTAGCCACCTATAATGGCGGGGAGCAAGTGGAGAGATCTCCTAATCCATCCCAGGGGAAGCGAATATGCCTCATCCCATATCTGCTAAGAGGCGTCGGGTTCCCAATCCACCCATTCCTTCGCGGGCTCCTGGAGTTCTATAGCCTCCAGTTGCACAACTTCACCCCCGCCTCCATGATGCACATCGTAGGATGCGTTGCCCTTTGTGAATTATTCCTGGGCTGTGAGGCTCACTTCGGGTTATGGAAGAAGTTGTTATGCCTCGTCCCTCGCAACCAGGGGGAATCCATATGTCAAGTGGGCGGAGCCGACATATGGCGTGTCACCGAGACCGGATACCTGTCCGGTACTCCCAAGAAGGCATCTGAAAACAGGCCCTCGGAGTGGTTTTATGTTGATGACGTTCCCCTTCCGGATCCAATCCGGACGGGCCTCCCTGAGTTCAATAACGCTCCGTCAAAGACATGCCGAAGTTGGCACCCTCGGGGCCCCCAAGAGGAAGATACCAGAGAAGTCCACTTCCTGATGAGTGGGATAAAGACACTGGCCAAATCAAGGCTGGCAATAGTCGAGGTTATAGCTATATGCATAATGCGGGGGGTGCAGCCACTTCAATATCGGGGGAAGCCCATGTGGCACTTCAACGGGAAAGATGATGCCACCCGCTGTGGTCGTAAAGGTCCGGACTCCGCCACTGCTCTGGCGAGAATACTGTCCGATTTGTATAAAGGATAAGAAGAAGAATTCCTTCGTATTAAACCGCGGGATGGATTTTCCATGTACAACCCCCCAAGATGGGTAAGTTGTCACTCTTTCCCCCACTCTATTCATTCCGGCGCCCTTCACCATGATCATTTACCTCGATATTTCTAAGCAGGAACTGAGGAGGGTCGTGGAAGGATTCAACAGCCCCTCCCCATAGCCAGAGGACCCCGGAAGGGCCTTCGATCCAGGACTTGAAGAAGATCCGGATATATCTGTGGAGCTTGTCAACGGGACATTTTATCAGGCCAGCTGCGATGGCGCCTCGGTGGCTATTATCGCCGACTATCCCGGACTACTACCTGCGTCGTGTGTAAGCAAAGCCGAAACCTTATCCTCTGAAGAGGACTCCTTTCTTATACCATGCCTTATGTATAAAATATCATATTTTTATAGATACGACCATCGGAACGCGGCGTCGAGCCCCTAGGGGCTCGTCGGCAAAGGGTGTCTGGGTCAGGCAGGCTTAAGAGGAAGGCGGTTAGGGCCGATACGCTGTTACAGAGGTATGGTAAAACATGCTCTGTGATTATCGTCTTTGAAATGTAACAGCGTCCTTCGTGTTCTAGTAGAAAGAGGAGTCGCCGGACTATATCCGGAGATCCTGCCAGCCACGCCTCTACCAGCCGGATTCCAGAACCGGCTTCGAGAGAGGAGGCCGATGCGGGGCTAATGCCGAATTGTCCTCCGACAGAGGATACGGATATGCTCTCCGCCACAAATTCCGAAGTAGATAGTGCCATGAATCAGCGGCGCCGACGGGCCGTACTTCACAATAGCATCTTTTCCGAAGAGGCATTTAATGCTTTCAATTCGGGAGACGCATACATCCGAGCTGCTCAAGGCGGGCTCGCCCGAGTGACGGACCAGTATGTAAAAGATATACGGGCAAGGAAATTTGATAAGCATGTATAGCAGTAGCCCCTGAGACTTGAAATGGTTGAAACAACTAATTTAAGGATCATTTTATGCACAGGTCCTTGTAGAGAAGAATACCCATTTGTCTCAAGAGCTGGAGGAATGCAAGACCCAGTTGAGGGCCACGATTGCCAAACTAGAGGAATCCCAGAAGGCCTCACCTGGTAACATTCGTCTTAATAATGAAATTTTACGGAAATATACCAGTTAGTAATTGGCTTGATTTATAAGTCTAACAGAAAATTCTGCAGACAATCCGGGGGTGAATCCGGAGATCGTAAGAGATAGCGAGTCACATCTCCAAAGATAGCTAAAAGCTGGCGAGCGTGTGCTTACGCAAGTTAGGCAGGAGAAAAACAATCTCCAAGATGCCAACGTCCGGCTGGGCGTCGAATTAGCAGATGTTCCAGCTCAGCTGGCGGACTCCATAAAGGAGAATGGGAGGCTTCGTCGCGGCATTTATGGTGAGTGCCTAAATGAACTGTAGTATGGTTCAGTAAGGAAGCATTTTTTTTGAAAGAGCTTATATCTGTAGGTATGCTGACGGGCCGTCCTGAAGAGGAGATGCCTGGGTCCGCAGGCAATTTACTGCAAGATCTCTCACAGCTGCACGAACGAGTTCGGCAGGTGATGCAAGGTATTGCCCAGGCCTTGTGGCCATCCACTTCCCTACCAAGAGGCATGGGGAGCTCGTGGATATGCTCCAAGGAGCACGGCGGCGCTTCCGGTTGTGGAAGGTATCAGCCTGCCGACAAGGTGCAAGGGAAGCCTGGGCCATGGTGAAGACGCGCTACACCAAGCTTGACCCGAACCATATGGCCAAAGTCGGACTGGCGGGGCCAGATGGGCAAGAGATTCCCGTGAGTATGGTGTATGACCAGGTAGCGCTAGCTGCAAAATATTCACAACAGGATTGCAAGCTAGATAGCCTATTGGATGGTATAGAGGAAGAATATAGCCAGTCCAGGTGACTATGTAATTCAATGGACATATGTAGTCCCTAGCCGGATTAAAAATCTTTTGCCAGGGCGGACCTTTTCGCTTCAGCCCCCGGATCCGACAGTCCGGGGTGTATCCGAATACCCGCTCAGTTATACAAAACCGAGGTATGTGTGGAAACCAGGCGTAGGGGTCATAAGTGCTTGAACAGACAAGTATCCAACTAGTTATGTTATATTACATGGGTAGTAAGAAACATCTTCCAGGGAGAATAGTTCCGTTAGGGGTTCCTTTCCCTAGGTACGCATGCATCGATGTGCATGTCCGAACTGCGAACAAAAACGCAGGATACAAAACATCTGGGGATTCACGTTGTAATAAACGAAAGAAACATCTTTTGTTCACCGACCGAATATTCCCTTAAGAATGCTAGCTTTCGGCTTCACCCAGTCTGAGGTACACATCTGGCTGAACCGGCAGTAACAATCGCAGAGGTGCTCCCCTTATGCCCTAGCCAAATTAACGGGAACGTAGGGCATAAACACAAGAGCCAGGCAACCCAGCATGGCCACATCTTAAGTCATATCGATGCATATAATGGTGAAGAAAATGCGCATATGGAAAAAGAACGCATATGTGATAGGCAGGAAGCCATAAAAGTAATTATATTTAGCTTCCATATAGGAAGCCCCCAGGTATGGTGAACACACATAGTGCGGCCGGAGTGATCCGAACGTCCGCACTGTATTGAATACTTTGTGTGAAGGAGGGAAAAAGGGCGAGAAAGGAAAAAAGGGGGAACATAATTAAAAGAGTGTGGGTAAGGAGACAAACACTAAGTTCGGCACTAGGCATAGAATCTCCGGAGTCTGGCCGCGTTCCATGGGTTCGGCTCGAGTCTATTATCAGATGCATTACGCAGGCGGTACGCTCCTCCGGTGAGAACTTTATCAATAATGAAGGGACCCTCCCACTTAGGTTTGAGCTTGTCCTTCCTCTTCTCCAGTAGGCGTAGAACGAGTTCGCCAATATTGTAAGTTTTGGCCCGCACTTCTCTGCTTTGATACCTTCGAGCCTGCTGCTGATAGAATGCGGAATGGGCTTTTGCGACGTTGCACTCCTCCTCCAAGGCATCTAAATTGTCCTGCCGATGTAGCTCGGCTTCCTTCTCTTCGTACAGGCGCACGCGAGGTGAGTCGTGGATTATGTCGCAGGGTAGTACTGCTTCTGCGCCATACACCATAAAAATGGTGTGTATCCGGTGGTGTGATTCAGCGTGGTCCGCAGCCCCCATAGTACGTAGTCGAGCTCCTCGGCCTAGTGCATGTCCGATTCTGTCAAGGACCGCACTAGTCTGGGTTTGATGCTGCTCATGATGAGACCGTTTGCACGTTCGACCTGGCCGTTTGTTTGGGGATAGTAGATGGAGGCGTAATCGAGCTTAATGCCCATGTTGCCGCACCAAGTTTTCACTTCATCGGCTGTGAAGTTTGAGCCATTGTCAGTGATGATGTTGTGGGGGACGCCGTAACGGTGTACAACCCCTGATATGAAGTCTATCACTGGTCCAGATTCGGCCGTTTTAACTGGTTTGGCTTCTATCCATTTGGTGAACTTGTCCACCATGACCAATAAGTATTTTTTTCTTATGGCTTCCCCCTTTAAGAGGTCCGACCATATCCAGCCCCCAGACCGTGAAGGGCCAAGTAATGGGGATTGTTTAGAGAGCGGCAGGGGGCATATGGCTCTGATTGGCAAAGAGCTGGCAACCGACACAGTGTTGGACAAGGTCCTGTGCATCTGCTCGGGCTGTCGGCCAATAAAAACCTGTTACGGAAGGCCTTGCTGACAAGTGCCCGAGCCACAGTGTGGTGCCCGCCGAGTTCAGCATGGATTTTAGCCAAGAGCTGCCTCCCTTCCTCTTCGGAGATGCATCTTTGGAGCACTCTGGTTGCACTTTTCTTATAGAGTTCTCCATCATGGACTTTGTAGGCCTTGGAACGCCGCACAATACAACGTGCTTCATTTTGGTCCTCGGGGAGCTCCTGCCTATTTAGGTAGGCCAAGAAAGGCTCGCTCCATGAGGCGATTACAGCCATGATTTCATGGGCCGAAGGTGTTATTTTGGTGGCAGAGCCCCCGATTACATCAGATGGTTCGGAATCTGGGGTTGTATTTGGATCCGGGCTAGCGCTGTCGGACTCCACTTCCCATACCATGGATGGCTTGAACAACCTTTCCAGGAATATGTTAGGTGGGACAGGGTCATGTTTACCGCCGATACGGGCGAGGATATCCGCCGCTTGATTGTTTTCTCGAGCCACATTGTGGAATTCGAGCCCCTCGAACCAGCTAACATTTTGAGGACGGTGTTGTGGTAAGCCACCATTTTCGGATCCTTGGCATCAAAATCTCCGTTTATTTGTGATATTGCGAGGTTTGAGTCCCCGCGCACCTCCAGGCGTTGAATGCCCATAGAGACTGCCATCCGAAGACCATGCAATAGAGCCTCGCATTCGGCTGCGTTGTTGGAGTCTGTGTATAATATTTGGAGTACGTATTGGACCGTGTCTCCAATGGGGGAAGTCAGGACTACACCTGCTCCCAATCCGGCCAGCATTTTAGAGCCATAGAAGTGCATGATCCAATTAGAGTACACGCCGTACCCTTTAGGGAGTTCAGCTTCTGTCCATTCGGCGACAAAGTCAGCCAATACTTGCAACTTAATGGCCCGCCATGGTTTGTATGTTATGTCGAACGGAAGGAGCTCGATGGCCCATTTAGCAATCCGTCCCGTGGCATCGCGGTTGTTTATTATGTCGTTCAGTGGTACTTCAGAGGCCACCGTAATTGAACACTCCAGGAAGTAGTGTCGTAGCTTCCGGGATGCCATGAAGACCGCGTATGCTATCTTTTGATAGTGTGGGTATCAGGATTTGCATGGGGTGAGGACCGTGGACAGGTAATATACCGGCTTTTGGAGTGGGAATTTGTATCCGTCTGCTTCTCGTTCGACGATGAGCACTACGCTTACAACTTGATGTGTTGCAGCTATGTACAATAGCATAGGTTCGCCAATATTTAGCGCTGTCAGGACTGGATTACTGGCCAATAGGGTCTTCATTTCATCCAGTCCGGCCGCGGCTGCATCCGTCCACACAAAGTGTTCGGTGCATCGAAGAAGGCGGTAAAGAGGTAGTGCCTTTTCTTCTAATCGGGAGATAAAGCGGCTTAAGGCAGCCACACATCCAGCTAGTTTCTGGATATGCTTGAGGTCTGTTGGGATAGCCAACTGCGACAGAGCTCGGATTTTTGCCGGATTTGCTTCGATTCCTCTATTGGAAACGATGAAGCCGAGCAACTTCCCGGAGGGTACGCCAAAAACACATTTTTCGGGTTTAGCTTGATGTCGTATGTTCGGAGGTTGTCGAACGTAAGTCTCAAGTCATCTATTAAGGTTTCGACGTGTCTTGTTTTTATGACCACGTCGTCCACATATGCCTCCACTGTTTTGCCGATTTGCTTCTCCAGGCATGTTTGAATCATGTGTTGATAGGTTGCGCCAGCATTTTTAAGCCCGAAAGGCATAGTGTTGAAGCAGAAGGGACCATATGGCGTTATGAAGGCCATTGCGGCTTGGTCGGACTTTGCCATCTTTATTTTATGGTATCCGGAGTATGCATCGAGGAAACATAGTGAGTCGTGTCCTGTGGTGGCGTCGATGATTTGGTCGATGTGAGGGGGGAAGGGATCCTTGGGGAAAGCCTTGTTGAGGTCTTTGAAATCAACGCATAGGCGCCAGGATTTGTCCTTCTTTGGTACCATTACCAGATTTGCGAGCCAATTCGGATGCTTGATATCTCTGATGAATCCGGCCTCAAGTAGCTTGGCTAGCTCTTCTCCCATGGCTTGCTGTTTAGGCTCTGAGAAGCGCCTAAGAGTCTGTTTAACTGGCTTGTATCCTTTCAGTATATTGAGGTTGTGTTCGGCCAGCCTGCGTGGGATGCCCGACATGTCTGAAGAATGCCGGGCGAAAATGTCCCAATTCTCGCGTAGGAAGTCTCGTAGTGCGACGTCCATTGTGGGGCTCAACTGTGTCCCGATGGAAGCTGTCTTTGTGGGGTCCATTGGATGGACTTGGAATTTGACTATCTTGTCTGCGGGTTTAATGAGGTGGACTTGGGTCGTTTGTCGAGTATCACGTCGTCCCTGTCCACTGTGGCATGCAGCATTGTTAGTTCTTCGGCCGCTAGGGCTTCGAATAATGCTTCCAGGGCTAGTGCTGCAGTTTTATTTTCGGCGCGGAGTGCGACGTCCGAATCACTAGCTAGAGTGATGATTCCATTGGGTCCGGGCATTTTAAGCTTCATGTACCCGTAATGGGGTATAGCTTGAAAGCTCGTGAATGTGTCCCGCCCAAAAAGGGCGTGGTATCCGCTGCTGAAAGGAGCCACTTGGAATGTGATTTCTTTGGACCTATAATTCTCTGGGTGCCAAATACCACATCAAGTGCGATTTTTCCCGCACACCGTGCCTCCCGACTAGGGATTATTCCCCTGAAGGTCATGCCGCTTTTCTCAATGCGGCTTTTATCAATTTCCATCTTGTTGAGTGTTTCTTCATAGATCAAGTTTAATCCGCTTCCGCCGTCCATGAGTACTTTAGTGAGCCGAAAGCCATTCACGATTGGGCTAAGGACCAAAGCGGCTAGTGCCCGGACTGTCTGGAATTGAGGTTCGTCACTGGCACTGAAAGTTATAGCAGTGTCGTTCCACGGATTTATTTTTGCCACGTGGCAGATTTCAACAAAATTTCGATGAGCTCGCTTGCGCCTATTATTTGAGGCGAAAGTCCCGAAGACTGTCAGCACCGCATTGTTGACTTTGGCGGGATGTTGCTCTGCTTTATGGTTTACAAGAAGATCCTCGCCGCCTTTTGCTACCTGCCGGAGTATCCAACATGCTCTAAGGCTATGCGTTGGCATAGTATCCGGCGTGCTGTGAATTTTGCATGGCCCATTGAGCCATTCTTCCAATACGGTTCCATGCCTTGGAGTGGGCTTTGGTTTTTTGGGAATTGGATCGGGTAACTTATGAGAGTTTGCCCTTTTAGCTTGGAGGAAGGGTTTAGTGAGAGCCGGATTATCCCAAAAGTCTATTTGGGTTTTCCAGGCACTTTCCATCGCACAATACTTCTGTACTATGGCCGCTAAGTCGGCAAAGTGTACTATGTCACGGCGATTTATAGCATTAAGGATCCCTTTGCTCGTGCAATTTTTGTAGAAAAGTGAGATTGCGTCTTCCTCGCGACAGTCCTTGACCTTGTTTATCACAAGGAGGAATCTGGCCCAGTAGCGATGTACTGTCTCTTGGGGCTCTTCTCTGATATCGGAGAGACGGCTTAAGTCTGGGTGGCTGGTTGTAGTTAAATCTAGATTCTGATCCGATCTAACGCCCAGGGGCAGAGGAGCTTCCGGGCTTGGCAGCTCGGGCTCCGGGGTGCTGCCCGATTTTTCCGGCCCGTTGCCCGATTCTAAGTTTGGGGTCTGGGTCATGTCCTCCCGCGAACGGGTATCCGGCTCAGAGAGCTCGGTAATCCGTACATAGTTCGTCCTCAAGATAGAGGGATAATCCATGTGTGGCTCTTCCACTACCACTATCTTGTGGGTGACCGGTGGGGATTTAATATCCCTCTGGTCGGGTTTAAGCCCAATCCGATCATAGTCTGCAGGGACTCCCAAAGCGGCGATGCGATCCAAGAGCTCATTAAGGGAGGACAGCTCCATTTGATCCATCTGTTCGGCGAGTTCCGAGTTGACGTGGAGGTTGTTTTTGATGACCCGAGAGGTCATCGTCGGTGCGGAAGCCGATCGGGCGGCCATGACGAAGCTGCCTAGTCGGAGAGTTTGGCCTACCGCCAGTGCTCCCCCAGAGGTGATGTTGTCCTTGACAACGAGACGGGCCATCGATCCTTGCAGCGACGACACAGAGGAACTCTCAGTGAAAGCACCAATGTTGGTGTCAAAACCGGTGGATCTCGGGTAGGGGGTCCCGATCTGTGCGTCTAAGGCTAATGGTAACAGGAGGCAAGGGACACGATGTTTTACCCAGGTTCGGGCCCTCTCGATGGAGGTAAAACCCTACTTCCTGCTTGATTGATCTTGATGATATGAGTATTACAAGAGTTGATCTACCACGAGATCATAGAGGCTAAACCCTAGAAGCTAGCCTATGATGATTATGATTGTCCCCCTATGGACTAAACCCACCGATTTCTATAGACACCGGAGGAGGCTAGGGTTTACATAGAGTCGGTTACGAAGAAGGAGATCTAATATCCGGATCGCCAAGCTTGTCTTCCACGCAAAGGAGAGTCCCATCCGGACACAGGACGAAGTCTTGAGTCTTCTATCTTCACGGTCCAACAGTCCGGCCAAAGTATATAGTCTGGCTGTCCGGATACCCCCTAATCCTGGACTCCCTCAGGAACATCACGGCCAAAAGCCATAGTGTGCCCCGTGCCCCTGTCTTCTTCCTCCTCTACTTCCTGTGCTCGTCCGCAAGCTGCAATAGCACCCGCGTGATTGCTGAGCACTTCCACCCCTCGCTGGCGCCCTTCGTCTTTGCTCACCGGCTTCCAGAGAACTCCGGTGGAGCCACGTACCGCCCTCCTCCTCCTGCTATAAATTGAGCCGCTCCCACCGCTCCGAGCCTTCAAACCTCACCACGCAACCACCACGACCCCGTAGCATAGCCGTAGCCCGGCCGGGCAGTCCTCTAGCGGCGGTCCCTGATCCGAGCTCGCCGGCAACCCCTGCAGCCCTTCCACCTCACTCTAGCGTCCCTCGAGCTTGATTTCACCCCTCAGGTGCATCCTTGGAGGTCCACTGGTGCCGGTTGGACGCATTGGAGCCCCTGGAGCCGCCCCTCTCCGTCGTCTTCTTCCTCTCCGGCAAATCCCGACCGGAACCGCCGCTCGCGAGCTTGATTGCGAGCAGCTACGGCCATCCCCTAGCAAGCCACGGGTACATGCAGGTGCGCCGTGACCCCCTCTCCATTTCTATCCCTCTAGAAATGGCCAAGGCCCCTCCTCGCCGGTGTAAGCTCCGGCGAAGCGCCGTCGTGCTCTGTTTTCTTTCCCCCTCCTCTCTCTCCTAACCAGTGAGGCCCATTGTCAGCCTCTCCACTCGCGCCCGAAGCGGTACGAGTGGAGGTGTATTCTGTGATTACGCCATCAACATCACCCCCCTGGTTTTCTGTTTAATTCAAAATAATTCAAAATTTTGACCAAAACTTTGACCAGTGATAACTTTTAAACTATAAGTCCAAATGAGTTTATTCTTTTTGCATTGTGTTTATTCTGAAGAGCTCTAGCAGCACACCAAAGTGGGGATTTTTCCTTGCTGTATGGAATTTTTGGTTATTTTTAGAATGGTTTTTGATATATTTTTTTGCTTTTTTTAAATATTTTCAGAGGGAGAGACTTGTCTTGAAGATAACCAGGAGGAGTGTGCACCTCCTCTGCACTAAGGCAAGCCACACTAACATTTGGATGGAGTCATTTCAATATCTGTGATTTTTCCAACTTGATCATGAGTTATTTTCATGCATTTAAATTGGTTAATTAAATATTGCTTAGTGCTAGTTACTATGTCATGCTTGAAATACTTGCTGAAGGTACTGGTTGAATGCATGAACTAGTTTTGGTCAGTAGAATAAGATTTTAACTAGTGAATATGATTTTATGAATAATGGTAGTTTCTTCATGATAAATGGATTTTCATATAAATTATGAGGTAATTAAAATGATGCATGATATAAACCAGTGAAGTACACTACAAAAAAGACACATCCGTGACATTTTAGGCCAAACAATTTTTTCCTGTCATGCTTATGACACTTCTATGACGATAATTGTGATAAAACCCAGCACCATCATAGATGTGGTGGGCTCCTACTTCTATGAAAAAAAATCATGACAGAAAATGGGCTTTTCATCCTGGGTGGGCCGGAGACGCAGCTGCATGACATCCTTTGGGCCGTCCATGATGGAAAAACCGTGGTAGAAGCGAGGGCGAGGAAAATTTCGAGGAGTTCCCGGTTACTGTGGGTGGTCGAGGGTCGAGCGATGCATGTTTCTCTAGTACACGTACGCGCGTGTGTGTGAGGCGTTGGGCTCTAACTGAACCCCGAGTGATTGCACTAGCTACGTTACTGAACCCGAGCGATATATCCCTTGCTGTTAACTGAACCCGAGTGATTCCTTTGCTATTGCTACTTGATAACCCACAAGTATAGGGGATCAATTGTAGCCTCTTTCGATAAGTAAGAGTGTTGAACCCAACGAGGAGCTAAAGGTAGAACGAATACTCCCTCAATTCTATCGACCACCGATACAACTCTATGCACGCTTGATGTTTGCTTTACCTAAAACAAGTATGAAACTATTTTGCGAGAATAAAACTACGAGTACTTTGCGGGAATAAAACTAAGAATAAATTGCAAGGTAATAAAAGTAGATAGCTTTTGTCAACAAGAAAGTCATTTGTCCCTAGGCAATCGATAACAAGTACCCGTAATCATTCTTGTAATTTTATATGAGGGAGAGGCATGAGCTAACATACTTTCTCTACTTGGATCATATGCACTTATGATTGGAACTCTAGCAAGCATCCGCAACTACTAAAGATCATTAAGGTCATGAAATCGAACCATAGCATTAAGTATCAAGTCCTCTTTACTCCCATACATCATACCCCACCTACTCGAGTTTAAGTTCCTGTCACTCTCGCAACCCACCGTAAGCGAACCATGAACATATTGCAACACCCTACCGCGGGGGCCCCTCATGTTTGCACGATAAGGGAGGACACCGTAGGATAGCACCATAAATAAAATATACAATCATACCAACCAAGATCACGATTAACCCATAGGACAAAACTGATCTACTCAAACATCATAGGATAACCATAGATCATTGGGAAATAATATATGGAGTTGAGCACCATGTTTAGGTAGATATTATAGCAGGGAGAAGAGGTGTTATACCGCTGCATAGAGGGGGAGAAAGTTGGTGTTGACGGTAGCAAGGTTGTTGATGTAGATCGCCGTCACAATCCGCCCCGGTGGCGTTCCGACGCCACCGGGAGAGAGGGGGGAGATCCCCCTCCTTCTTCTTCTTCTTCCTTGGCCTCCCCCCTAGATGGGAGGAGGGCTCCCCATCTGGTCCATGGCCTCCATGGCTGTGGAGGGGCGAGAGCCCCTCCGAGATTGGATTTGTCTCTCTGTCCTCTTCTGTTTTTGCATTTCCCGGATCTGGCCGAAAATTGTTTCTTATATTCTCGGAGATCCATAACTCCGATTGGGCTGATCTATTTACATGATTTTTTCCTGTATAAGCTTCCTTGCACCCGAAGTAGAGATCCAACCGACGTACGAGGTGGGCACAACCCACCACCACGCGCCAGGCTCAGGGGTCGGATCCAGGTGGGTTGTGCCCACCACAGGATTCCATTTGCGGTGATTCCAACTCCCAAAAATCACAAATATTTCAAAATAATTCTCCGTGGAGTTGCATCACGTTTGGACTTTGTTTGATATGGATATTCTGCGACGCAAAAACAGGCAACAAACTGGAACTGGCAACTGGGCACTGGATAAGTAAGTTAGTCCAAATAAATCATATAAAAAGTTGCCAAAAGTATGTAAAAGTTGAATAATATTGGCATGAAACAATCAAAAATTATAGATACAACGGAGATGTATCAGCATCCCCAAGCTTAATTCCTGCTCGTCCTCGAGTAGGTAAATGATAAAAAAGATAATTTTTGATGTGGAATGCTACCTAACATAAACTTGATCATATGTCTAGTCATGGCATGAATATTAAGACATAAGTGATTCAAAGCAATAGTCTATAATTTGACATAAAGACATCAATACTCAGGCATCCCAACAAACAATTATGTATTTCAGAATATCAACGCTAAAGAACGATATCCCTATAAAATCATATAGTCTTGTCATGCTCTGTCTTCTCAGCTCAAAGTATAAATCATGTACTACCCCGGTGTCAGCCAAGCAATTGGTTCATACTTTTTAACGCGCTTCGGCATTTTCAACCCTCACGCAATACATGAGCGCAAGCCATGGATATAGCACTATTGGTGGAAGAGTATGATGATAGGAGTAAATATAGAGAAGACAGAAAATAAGAAAGTCTCACATCGACGCGGCTAACCAACGGCCTATGGAGATGCCCATCAACTGATATCAATGCAAGGAGAAGGGATTGCCATGCAACGGATGCACTAAGATCTATAAGTGTACGAAAGCTCACTATGAAACTAAGTGGGTGTGCATGAAACTCTACTATGAAAAATTCCCACTAGCATATAAAAGTAACAACATAGGAGACTCTCTATATGAAAAACATGGTGCTACTTTGAAGCACAAGTGCGGTATTTGCATGCCCCTTTTCTTTTCTTTTTCATTCTTTTTTCTTTTTTTCTTTTTTTTCTTTCCTTTTAGTCCGGAGTCTCATCTCGACTTGTAGGGAAATCATGGTCTCCATCATCCTTTCATCACTGGGGCAATGCTCTAATAATGAATAATGATGATCATCACACTTCTATTTACTTATAACTCAATACTACCAAATATGACTCTATATGAATGCCTCTAGCAATGATCTAGCATAACATGTATGAAAATGATGAACGGTGGTTGAGCCACAACTGCTATGTCAGCTATATGATCATGCAAAGCAATATGAAAATGAATGCTCAAGTCAAACGGACGCGATGGAAGTTGCATGGCAATGTATCTCGGAATGGCCATGGAAAAGCCATAATAGGTAGGTATGGTGGCTGCTTTAAGGAAGATATAATAAGGCTTATGTGTGATAGAGCGTATCATATCATGGGGTTTGGATGCACCGGCGAAGTTTGCACCACGTTTCGAGGTGAGAAAGGGTAATGCACGGTACCGTAGAGGCTAGCAAATTGCGGAAAGGTAAGAGTGCGTATAATCCATGGACTCACATTAGTCATAATGAACTCATATACTTATTGCAAAAGTTTATTAGCCCTCGAATCAAAGTAATACTACGCATGCTCCTAGTGGGGAGGTTGGTAGGAGTTAACCATCACGCGCCCCCGACCTTCACACAACGGTAGACAATCAAGGATAAATTGTGCTCCAACTTTCATAGCATAATGAGAGACTATATGTGCATGCTTCGGGAATCACAAACCTTAACACCAATATTCTTACTAACCACAACTGTTTACTAGTACTTCCCACATATTTATCATCTCTATATAGCAAAACTATTCCAAGGAATCAAACATATCATATTGAGTGATCCATAAGTTTTATGTAGGATTTTATGACTAACCATGCAATTGACCAATTCCTGTTGACTCTCTAAATAGATATAAGTGAAGGATGATAGTTTAATTCTTTCTTCAAAGATCATGATCTAACAAAGATAAGTGAAACAAAAGAGCATTCTACGAACATCGGTTTTCTATGTGAAGAGAAATATGCAATCCACACTTCAAATGATATAAGTGAAGCACATGAAGCATTCTATAAAGCCATACTCAAAAGATATAAGTGAAGTGCAATGAGCATTCTATAAATCAACCACGGACTATCTCATACTAGAATGGTGCATAAAAGAAAAGTGAAAACTTAAAGCAAAAGACGCTCCAAGATTTGCACATATCACATGAACGAAACAAAACTGAAAACATACTGATACTTGTTGAAGGAAGATGGGATGCCTTACGGGGCATCCCCAAGCTTAGACGCTTGAGTCTCCTTGAATATTTACTTGGGGTGCCTTGGTCATCCCCAAGCTTTATCTTGCCTCTCCTCCTTCTCCTCACATCGAGACCTCCTCGATCTTTGGTCACTTCATCTACACAAAACTCAACAGAAAGCATGGTAAGATCCGTTAGTATAATAAAGCAAATCACTACTATAAGTACTGTTGCAAACCAATTCATATTTTGTTTTTGCATTTTAGCTACTGTAATATAATTTTTCCATGGCTTATACCACCGATAGAATTGATAGTTTCATCAAAACAAGCAAAACAATGCATCAAAAACAGAATCTGTCTTAAACAGGACAGTTTGTAGTAATATGAAAATTCACCATACTTCTCGTACTCCAACAATTCTGAAAAATAGGAAAAATAAAAAATTTGTATATAAAGACAGTGCAAAATGTTTCAGAACCGTTTGACGTCCAGTAAAAAATGTAAAATCGAGCACTACAGCCAAAGTTTCTGTTTTGCACCGCACAAACCAACAAGCAATCTACCCATCCTAAAGGCAAAACTTGGCACATTATTTTTATATGGAATTGTACAAGGGGATAATTATTTTTGTTGAAAAGTTTCTGTAATTTGAGATTCACAAAGTTTCCATAGGCATGAACAAAGTTCAAGGCTAGCTCCCACTTTCACAATGCTCGTCCCTCTCAGTTCCACTTTTCTTTTAGTGAAGTTTTAAGTTTCCCCTCTATATTTTTTTGTTTTTAAACTTTATAAAAGCACTCGACAGAAATAAATGACTCTCTAAAACTTCCGGGTTGTCTCCCTAGCAGCGCTTTCTTTAAATCCATTAAGCTAGGCATAAAGTGCTCAAGTAATGGATCCACCCGGATCCCAAGGTATATCAAAGCCAATTTTAATTAACAATGATTTGGCATTTAGTAGTGAGCGCAAAGAAACATATATCAAGCAATGACGAAGTCTAACTCTCTTCCTATGCATCAGCATGTCATACAAGAACAATTCATGAACATCAAGTAAAGGCCAATACATAGCATAATCAGTTTCTTGCAATTTTATCGTGTTGGAAACATAAAGAGGCGGAGATGTAGTTCCTCTCTCATAATAATTGCAAGTAGGAGAAGCAAGCACATGCATATTACATTCATCAAAATCATCATGCGCATTGGTAAAATGCAACCCATCAATATAATACTTAACAAGTGCAAACTTCTCCGATATAGTGTAGCTTGGAGAATTCAAAAAGGTAATGGGACTATCATGTGTGGGTGCAATAGCAACAATTTCATGTTTAACATAAGGAACTATAGCAAGTTCATATCCATAAGCATAATTCATACTGGCATCTTGTCCATAAGCATAACAAGCATCAAGTTCATCTAAAAGGGATATTTCAAATGAACGGGATCGTAGCAGTTATCATAGCATTCATCCTTCAATAAGAACGAAGGGACATTAAATAATGTATGAGTTTGAGGGTTACTCTCATTAGAAGGTAGGCACGGGTAGCTAATCCGTTCTTCCTCCACTTGTTCTTCGCTCTCCCCATCATCTTTTTCATTCAATGAGCTCACAGTTTCATCAATTCCTTCTTCCATAGACTCCTTGTCGGTGTACTAGAATAGGGGTACCCTGGTATCCCGAACTTGTGCACGGGCAGTCGCAGCGCCCCGCGGCAAGGCTTGCCGGGTGACCGCCAAGGTCCTCCGTGGTTCCTTTGGAGCCATTCAAGAACAAAGTGTTCAAGTCAAGGAGACAAGGCCCCGGCAAGAGGAGCTTGCCAGGAAAGCCAACCAAGGCATTTCAAGGAACTTGCCGCGACGCGCCACGCGTCCCGGCAAGGCCCGGTGAGCGACAAGCTTCCGGACGCGACAAGACAACGACCGCGGCAAGCCGGTTGCCGTGGCAAGCTACCACTCTGTACCCGCGCTCCAGCACACCCACCAACGTGTCGCCCTGAGGCCTTTCCAGGTGCGCGTGGCAAGAGGTTGTGCAGCCAGCAGTGCAAGGTGGCAAGCGACGGTGACAAGATTGCCATCGTGGCGAGCGGTGGCGCCCCTGACGGTCCCTTTTCTGCACTGTTTGGGCGACACAGACGGGCATTTAATGCCCTTGTCCCCTGCCGTCAGGGTTAGGTAGGATACACTATTCAGGTAGTTGTACCAACCACAACTCCTTTTCCATTTTTGCCCTCGCCTACGTTGCCACCTGTCGGTGACCCCTTGAGCGTATAAAAGGAGGCCCATGTGCAACATAGAGGGGGGTTCGAGGCCAGAAAACGCTCA
This sequence comes from Triticum aestivum, assembly GCF_018294505.1. NCBI lineage: Eukaryota > Viridiplantae > Streptophyta > Magnoliopsida > Poales > Poaceae > Triticum > Triticum aestivum. The sequence continues at coordinate 277,915,075 of NC_057810.1, forward strand.
CGCTCGGTCTCGTTAGCAGCTAGAGTGTACCGTAGCACTCAGCGCTCCCGAGCAAGAACACAATACAAATCAGACATGCAGCAGTAGGAGTATTATCTCTCCGGAGAGCTCCGAAGCTGGGTAAATCGTCATGTGCTTCGCCTCGATCTGCTCTTCGTGCGGTCTCCGCCCCTCGCCGAACCGAAAGGGGCCCGGTCCGCCGGCCCCATAGGTGTTCGTTCCCATGACATCTTTGGCGCGCCAGGTAGGGGGCGAACCTATGACTTTCCGCCACTGCTACCCTCCAGTCCAGCAGAAGCTCTGGCACGAGCTCAACTGCTCCTGGATTACCCTCCAACGGCGGACAAGATCAACGAATGGAGGGCCACCATTCAGAGTCTCATCGGCTTCACCAACGGCGACACTCCACGGCAGCCGAACGCATCGCAGCCGCGGCAAGACTGCCAGGCACAGGCCGGTGGCGACAAGACCGGTGGGGGTGCAACCACCATGCACTCTCCACCCCGAAGGCCAAGATCGCCGACTCGCCGGGTCAACCTCGACAACGACTCCACCGTGTCATCAGATCCACGAGCTCATCGCGATCAGCGCCAAGTTCTTCACGAACGACAGCAAGAAGATGCTCGTACTCGCATCGAGCGTTGAAGAGAAGCGCGGCGTCAATCAGACCAGCGCGCTGGGCCCACTGTCGACATGCATGCGCCAGGGGAACCAGGCGACTTGCCATACACGGTAGGTTTCCCTGCGTTCACTCGTGAGCTGCGGCAAGTCCAATGGCCCAGTACAAAGAATTTCAAGCCAGACGTACCAGTGAAGTACGACGGCAAGTTGCATCCGTCGGAGTTCCTCAGCATCTACACCATCGCGGTGCAAGCTGCCGGAGGGCGCGACGACAAGATCCTTGCCAAATACTTCCCACTGGTGCTCAAGCCCAATGTCACATCCTGGCTCATGCACTTGCCGGACAACTCCATATCCTCCTGGGCAGATTTATGCCATCAGTTTGTCGGCGCCTTTACAGGCAGCCACAAGCCTCATGGCCAAGAGAGCGACCTTCATCTGCTCGCCCAGAAGGAAGGAGAGCCCCTGCGCAAGTACATTCAGAGATTCAGCCATGTACAGTGCAACATCCCAGATGTCTACCCTGCCGCGGTCATCAGCGCATTCCATCAGAACGTGCGAAACCGCAGGATGCGGGAGGAGATGGCGATGTGCAAGATCAGAGACGTCAGTGAGCTATACGCCCTGGCCAACAAGTGTGCACGTGCTGAGGAAGGGAGGAGACTCCCCGGAGAGAATACAGGAGCAGGAGGATCTGACAGCGAGGATGCCACCCCGGCAAGGAAAAACCAGCGGCGGAACAACAGGAAGAAGAAAGGCAAAGATGTGCTAGTCGTTGAGCAGTCCGGCAACGGAGGTGGCGCCAAGGAAGCCGAAGCTGTGGCGGTTGCCGACAAGCAGGACAGCACCGGCAAGCAGTACTGCAAGATCCACCGCACCAAGGGCCATGATCTCCAGAGCTGCAAGAAAGTTGAGCAGCTTGTCGAGCAGCAAAAGGCTGAGTACGAGCGACGCGACAAGGAGAAGGCCCAAGAAGGTACTGGAGGATCCGTCAAGAAACGCCCCGGCCGGGGAGGACGCCGCGGCAAGGCCAAGCAGCGGCAAGGAGACAGACCTCCCCGCGGCCGCGACAAGGATGAAGATGATGATGAAGATGAAGATATGGATGATGACGAGGCCGATGAGCAGGAGTTCCAGAAAGCCACGGAGGTCCTGTGCGTTGACGGTGGTGCTTCTCTGCATACTTCGCACCGCCAGCTCAAGCAGTGGGTGCGGGAAGTCAATGCTGCAGAACCACCCGTCGAGTCACGCAAGCCTCTGAAATGGTCCAGCACGCCTATCATCTTTGATATTGAGGACCACCCTGATCGCATAACTGCGGTCGGGTGCTTGCCGATGTTGGTTTCACCAACTATCCGCAACCTCAAGGTCACTAAGATGCTAGTTGACGACGGGGCCGGCTTGAACCTGATCTCCTCCGCGGTACTCCAGAAACTCCAGATCCTGACAGCGAGCTCGAAGAGACCGGCACATTCCAAGGAATCAACCCGGGAAGGAGCAAGCCGAAGGGAAAGATCACGTTGCTGGTGACATTTGGCAGTGAGTTGAACTTCAGGACTGAGAGGGTCACTTTTGACGTTGCTAATTTTCCATTGCCTTACAATGGGATACTCGGCCGTCCGGCGCTCGCCAAATTCATGGCAGCATCTCACTACGCATACAACGTGCTCAAGATGCCAGGCCCGATAAGTTTCATCTCTGTCCCTGGTGATAAGAAGGATGCTCTTATCTGCGCCAACAAGATTTACCAGGAAGCAGCAGCTGCAGTAGAACGGAATTCACTTGCCGCTGAAGCTCCCGGGGGGGAGAAGAAGACCAAGTCCGGCAAGAGTTCTGATGCCCACTCCGGCAAGCGCACCTCTTCGGAGTGCTGCGCTAACGTCGAGGACGCACCATCGAGCTCCACCGGCAAGTGTAAGAAGGCAATGGCAGCTCCGCCAGAGACCAAGAAGGTGTCCGCCAAGGAGGACGGCACTGGTGGTACCTTCACCATCAGTGCCACTCTTGACCCTAAATAGGAAAGCGCGCTCGTTGCTTTCCTGCGGGCGAGCGTCGACGTGTTTGCATGGCGACCGTCTGATATCCCCGGTGTTCCCAGGAAAGTAATCGAGCACCATCTTGCCGTCTGTCCTCATGCGCGGCCCGTCAAGCAGAAAGTCAGGAAACAAGCAGTGGAGCGCCAAGGGTTCATCGCAGAAGAAATCAAGAAATTGGAAGCAGCAGGCCTTGTCAGAGGAGTGCTCCATCCTACGTGGTTGGCCAATCCTGTAGTCGTGCGCAAGGCAAACAGGAAATGGAGGCTTTGTATCGACTTTACCGATGTTAATAAAGCTTGTCCCAAAGACCCATTTCCCTTGCCGCGCATTGACCAGATTGTTGACTCCACGTCCGGATGTGACTTGCTTTCATTTCTTGACGCATACTCAGGATACCATCAGATCTTCATGGCAGAAGAGGATGAGGAGAAGACCGCATTCATCACTCCATGTGGCACATACTGTTTCATACTGATGCCTTTCGGTTTGAAGAATGCTGGTTCAACATTTGCAAGAGTAGTCCATGACGCTTTTGAGCCACAAATGCACAGAAATGTGGAAGCCTACATGGATGACATAGTGGTCAAGAGCAAGGACAAAGCAACTCTGATTCAAGATTTAGGTGAAACCTTTGCAAATCTGCGCAAGATCAACCTCAAGCTTAACCCCGAGAAGTGTGTGTTTGGAGTCCCCTCCGGCAAGCTTCTCGGGTTCTTCGTGTCTCAGCGGGGAATTGAAGCCAATCCCGACAAGATCAAGGCCATTGAGCAGATTGAAGCACCAAAGCGCGTCAAGGATGTATGAAGGCTTGCCGATTGCGTGGCTGCTCTCAGCAGGTTTATCTCTAAGTCTGCTGAGCGCGCCCTGCCGTTTTTCAAAATATTGAAAAAGGCAGGTCCAATGAAATGGACTCCGGAAGCGGAGGTTACGCTGCAGGACTTGAAGAGATACTTGTCCTCCACTCCAATACTTGTCGCACCTAAGCCACAAGAAAAGTTGCTGTTGTATATAGCGGCAACCAATCAAGTGGTTAGTGCTGCGTTAGTAGCGGAGAGGGAGGCGGATGATGAGCCAGCAACCACGGCAGAAGCATCCAGCGACAAGCAGGGGATTTCACCGACAAGCTCTGGTCCCGGCAAGGATGGATCTGCACAGGCACATGAGGAGATGCAGAAGAAAATGGTGCAGCGCCCAGTTTACTTTGTCAGTTCCCTTCTGCAGGGGGCTAGGTCAAGGTACTCTGGTGTGCAGAAATTGCTTTTCGGCCTTCTCATGGCCTCGAGAAAGCTGCGCCATTACTTCCAAGTACATGAGATCATAGTTGTCACTCGTTTTCCGCTGAAGAGGATACTACAGAATCCAGAAGCAACAGGCAGGATTGTCGAGTGGGCACTGGAACTGTCAAGCTTTGGCCTCAAGTTTGAGAGCACTTCAACTATTCAAAGCAGAGCATTGGCAGAATTCATAGCAGAGTGGACGCCAACACTAGATGAAGAAATTCCAGAAACAAGCATCCCCGTCAAGGAAGCAAGCAAAGAGTGGCTGATGTACTTTGATGGTGCCTTCTCGCTGCAAGGCGCCGGTGCGGGCGTGCTACTTGTCGCGCCCACCAGAGAGCACCTCAAGTACGTAGTCCAGATGCACTTTCCCAAGGAGCAAGCAACAAACAATACCGCAGAGTATGAAGGTTTGCTTGCCGGTCTCAGGATCGCGGCAGACCTTGCGATCAAGAAGCTCATTGTCAGAGGTGACTCGCAGCTTGTCGTCCGCCAAGTGAACAAGAATTATCGGAGTCCGTTGATGGAAGCTTACGTTGACGAAGTGAGAAAGTTAGAAGAGCACTTTGACGGCCAACAGATGGAACATGTTCCGAGAGCTCAGAACGACATTGCCGATGGCCTGTTGAAGTGCGCCGCACTTAAGTTACCTGTGGAACCAGGGATCTTTGTGCTCAAACTGACTCAACCGTCCGTAACGCCATCAACTGGACAGAGCAAGAAGAGGAAGTTGATTTCTGGTGACTATTTTCCTGCAGAGCTCCCCGAAGCCGCCGCTAAGAAGGTCCCCAAGATCAACACCAAAGGTGCTGAGGAGCAATCTGCTCTGGCAAGCCCTAGGGTTTGTTCCGTCGAAGCAGACGCTCCCGACAAGTTTTGCTCCGACAAGCTTGCCGGGGAACATCAAGCTCCGGCTGAGCCACAGGTTCTCGCCGTAGAAGCGGATGTTCCCGCAGCAGCATATGTGCCTTTAGTCCTTGTTGTCGAGCCGCAAGCTCCATCATGGGCGCAGCAGATTGTCCATTTCCTCCAGACAGGAGCACTTCCCGAAGAGCAAGAAGAAGCGGAAAGAGTAGCCCGGCAGTCAAGTATGTACCAGTTTGTCGACAACACACTATACAGAAGAAGGCTCAACGGTGTGAAATTGAAGTGTATTCACCGGGAAGATGGACAAAAGCTGTTGGCAGATATACATGGAGGCATATGTGGTCACCACATTGGCGCAAGAGCACTTGCCGGCAAAGCATTCCGGCAAGGTTTCTTTTGGCCGACAGCCCTCTAGGATGCAACTGCACAAGTAACCAAGTGTGAAGCGTGTCATTTCCATTCCAAACAGATACACCAGCCAGCTCAAGCTCTCCAGACAATCCCTTTATCCTGGCCATTTTCGGTCTGGGGGCTCGACATCCTCGGCCCCTTTCCCCGAGCTGACGGGGGCTTTGAATACTTGTACGTTGCAATCGACAAGTTCACAAAGTGGCCGGAAGTGGAAGCAGTGAGGAAGGTGACAGCACAGTCAGCAGTCAAGTTCTTCAGGTCGATTGTTTGCCGTTTCGGAATCCCTAACAGGATCATCACCGACAATGGCACGCAATTCACAAGCCGCACCTTCATGCAGTACGTCCAAGATCTTGGCGCCAAGGTCTGCTTCTCTTCTGTTGCTCACCCGAGAAGAAACGGTCAAGCGGAGAGGGCAAATGCTGAAGTGCTGCGCGGGCTCAAGACCAGAACTTTCGACAGGCTGCACAAGTGCGGAAAGAACTGGATTGAGGAGCTGCCGGTGGTTCTTTGGTCGATCAGGACGACGCCAAATCGAGCCACTAGCTAGACACCTTTCGCTCTAGTCTATGGAGCAGAGGTAGTTCTCCCCATGGAACTCGTATACGGGTCACCTCGAGTGCTCGCTTATGATGAGCTTGAGCAAGAGCAGCTGCGACAAGATGACGCGCTGCTCCTTGAGGAAGACCGTCTTCAGGCTGCTGTACGAGCTGCTCGCTACCAGCAAGCTTTGCGCCGCTACCATAGCCGCAAAGTTAATGCCAGAAGTCTCGAGGAAGGCGACCTTGTTCTTCGGCGCATTCAGTCCGCCAAGAATTCCAACAAGTTGACGCCAAAGTGGGAAGGCCCTTACCGGGTGAAACGAGTCACTAGGCCTGGCGCTGTCCGCCTTGAGACCGAAGATGGCTTTCCGGTGAGCAATTCCTGGAACATTGAGCATCTTCGTAAGTTTTACCCGTAAGGCGCGGTTGCCGGAACCCGTTCCGGCAACCACCTTTTGTACAAGTCTTGCCGTTGTTGCATGTAATCCTTTGTACAAAGCCGGGCGCAGACCCCGTGCATAAATAAAGTTCATGTGCTCCGCACATCTTGTCAATTTCATGCTTTCTATTTTTTGCATGTGTTATCTGACATTTTGTGCAGCACCTACCCCCGGTAAGCAATAACGAGCTTTAAAGCTCCATATCTTTATTTTCTCTTCTTTCTCTTTCTCAAAGAAAGGAAGGTTCCCTCGCCCACAAGTTTGCCGGGGGGAAGGAGGAGATAATGGTGTGGACCAGGCGTCGTTCAAGAAAGTTTTGCCTTGCCGGGACGCAAACGACAGAAAAGCTAAGTTGCCAAAGTTTGAGCAATCAGTTTTTAAAAATTTTAGGTTATTTTCCTCGAACGACCGTGCTTTGTATGGAAAACCTGTGCGCGGAGGAACCAACTCGTAGCTAGTTGCGCCCTTACTTTGTTTCGAGTCCGCTCAACAACTTAAGTGAGCTGCGACTAGCTGCGACAAGGTTTCTTGTTGGTAGTGGCACCGCCAGCAGGCTGCTGACGTCCCGCACTCAGCGCTCGCGGCTAAGGTGCCTGCGCCGGCAAGTTCCCTAAAAGCGTAGGGCAAAAACATACAAAGGAAGGAATCAAGTAAATGAAATAACATAGCAATCGATACCCAAAATAGAGTTATATTACAAGATAGCTTGTCGCAGCTCTAATAGATTGTTCTCGTAACATGACTAGCAGCGACAAGGAAAGGAGAAAACGGGCGGCCTAATCTACGCGATCGCCATTAACCCTCTTGACCTCGTTCACCTTGTCCACAATGGGTGCGACAAGGGCCTTGAGCGCTTCCAGATCAGCATCCGCCGGCAGCTTCTTGAGGACATTGGTGAGGTTGAGGCCCGGGTTGCGGAAGGCCACCTTCACCAACACCTTTTGAAGAACTCTCGCGCAGATCGCGCGCGACTCATCGGCCAGCTGCTTTGGGATCCTTTCCTGGAGTCTCTGGAGGGTCGTCGCCACGCCTTTGAAGAACAAGGTGAGCTTGGCGCTGGGCTGGAGGTTCTCATCAGAGGAATACCCGAAATCCTCCATCCCCAGCTGCGCCAGCTCCCTGTCGATGGCTGCGGCAACATCCACGAGACCCTCCATCTAGTGCTCCACATTCTCCCTGAAGGTGTTCTGGGTGGCGGCAGCACTCGCCAGCAGCTCCTCGTTGGCCTTGATCTCCTTCTTCAAGGCCACCTCCTGCTCCCTGGCGCCGTCCAGCGTCTTGGTCAAAGTAGCCAGCTTCAACTCAAGATCAGCGTTGGAGTCCTTGGCGGCGCTCAGCTCCTTGCCCTTCTCGACGAGACGACCCTGCAGCTCGCCATGGGCGTGGGCGTCCTTCTCGCGCTCACGCTTGAGCGCGGCAAGCTCTTCATCCCTCGCCTTGAGATCGGCCTCCAGCTGCGCCACCTTCGTCTCCAGCTCCTTCTTGGCGACCTCGGCAGCTGCGGCAGCATCTTCTGCTTCCTTGAGAGCCCCGCCGAATGTTTGCTCGCGCGCGGCAAGCTCCTCCTCATGGCTGTCAAGGTTAACCTTCCGCTGCGCCAACTCGCCTTCCCGCACAAACAGCTCCTCAGCGGCAAGCCGCTGCTGCTCTTCAGCTTCAGCCTTCTCGAGGAGGAAGGCTTTCCGCGCCTCGACGAGCCGCGCCCGCTCCTCTGCCAGGGACCGGAGGGCTTCCTGGTTGCGACTCCGGAGCTCCTCCGCATGGTTCTCGATATCCACTCCCGCCCTCGCGACAAGCGCTTCTTGGGATTCCAGCTTGGCTTGTCGGGCGCGGTAGAGTGACACCAGCTTCCGCAGCAGCTGCTCCTCCTCAGACTCGCCGCTGCTGCTGCTCGGCGTGTCAACCAGCGTCAGCCCAGCAGAGGCAAGCACTTCTCCATCAAAAGTTTCTCCTTCGACCGGCGCCCTGGAGCTTGACGCCCAGGGGAGCTTCATGAAGACGCCATCGCCGGCCTTGAGATAGGCGCCGGGCTGGGGCTCTTCGAAGCCTGATGCTGCGGCAGCAGCGGAGGGATCAGCGGTCGGTGTAGCGCCTTGTGCTCCTGCGGCCTCGGGGCCGTTAGTACGATCTCCAGATCCCTCGCCAGTTCCTGCGGCGGCAGCTTTGGCGGCCTCTTCGCCGGCAGGATCATCAGCGTCGGCTTCCTCCTCGGTGGCGGCGGCATCGTTGGTGTTGCCGCGCATGTTCTCTTCGCCGGTGGCCTCGGTCTCCATCGGCTCCGTGGAAGATGGATCTGACGGCCGGGAAAAGAGAGAAAAAGTCAAGCAAATATCCAAAAAGAAAATCAGAAAAAGAAGAACCCAAGGGAAGTTTTCAAGCAAGAGGATTACCTGTGCTGGGCTCTTCGGTCATGGTCTCCACCACCGGGAGGTCGCTGGTGTTGTCCCTTGCCGAAGAACTCTCCCTTGCCGGAGACTTCTCCCTTGCTGGAGAACGCTCCCTTGCCGGGGAATCATCCCTTGGCGGTGTAGTCGAAGCAGATAGCATCTCGGGGGCGGCTTCCGGGTGCTCCTGGTGAGGCTGCTCTGCTCCTACACAAACCAACAGTCAGATGTCAGCAAAAGAAAAAAACACCCATGCGCGCCATAACAGCAGGAAGTAAAAACCATATACTTACGCTGGGGGCTGCGCTGGGGGCTGCTTTGGGGAATGATTGCCGGGTCCGGCAAGGTGGTCTCGGGCGCGCCCCCTGCTGTCGCAGTGGGCTCGTCCTCGATGACAATCACCGGAGCTTTGGCTCTCTTCGCCGCTCTCTGGGCCAGGGTCCTGAAAAGAAATGAGCTCAGAGTAAAACAAATCAGATACAAGACAAAAACAGCAAGAATTGAAGAACTACAAGTACAGCAAAGAATCTTACTCTTCTTCTTCCTCGTCGGAGCTGAGCACGGAGAGGTCGAAGTCCGGCCCTCCTTCGGCGCGATGAGGCGGAGGAGTGGGTTCCCTTGACCGCTTGGCGGGGGCAGCGGCAGGATCAGAAGCGGCGGTCCGGGAGGACCCCGCTCCAGTTGCCGCAGCGGCGTGAGACGCTCCCGCGGCAACAGTGCTTGTCGCGGCGGAGTGTGTCGCACACGCGGCGGCTGTTGACCCGTCTGCCGCCCTGCTACGTCCCCAGCCTTGCGGAGACGCCTTCTTGGTGGAGCTGGGGGCTCTGCTTGCGGCAAACTGCTTAGAGATGGCAGACCGCTCGCACCCTCGGCGGGCTCGCTCGACTCGGCGTCAGGCCCGGCAAGCTCTCCCTCGCCGGCAAGCTCTCCGGCAAGCTCATCTCGATCGGCAAGGCTTGCCGCCTCTGCTGCCTCTGCCTCCTCCACGGTGAATCCAAACTCGCCCGCGGCAGCGGCTGCCGCCGCCTCTTCCGCCCTAGTGGCGATGCGCCGCATCTCCGCATCGGTGGTGTCGCGGGTGAGGCTTTTCTGCTCATCGGAGCGGACCGCCACCTCCACCAAGCCGTCAAAGAACGCCTGCACGACGTCGTCTGCAGGCTCTTGCCAAGTTGCAACAATTCCATGCGAATCGCACAAAGGCATCATTGCACGGATGCGATCGAGTGAGGAATTGTTGCACAGCGGGACGACGCCCTTCGGCATCCTGAACCATTCGGGATGTTGAGGGTCGTGCTTGAACAGCTCCTTGAGCATCGCGTCCAGTTCCAGGACGGTGAAGTTGAAGTTGAGGCCCGGGCGCAGCCTCATGATATCCGCCGGACCCCCGAACTCCCAGGCGGGTCTCCTCCTCTCTTGCAGGGGGGCGATGCAGCGGCGAAGAAAATCTGCGCCAACGGCGCCTACAGTGAGCCCGGCAAGCCTGAGGCGCAGGATCCGGGTGACGGCGATCTTCAGCCTATCGTCTTCCGGGGCCACGCTGCTCCAATCGTTGCCGAGCACTGCTGGGGCTTGGCGCTGGGCAGTAAACGGCTGCGGGTTCTCCTCGACGATCCAGCACCAGTCTGCTCTCCACTCCTCCCATTTGCTGCGGAGCTCCCCCTCCAGATAAGCTTCCTTCTTGCCGGATAGAGGCTCTCCTCTCTCAACCCGGGGCATGAAGAAATGGCGGAAAAGGGCTACATTTGGGTGGACTCCGACAAATTTTTCGCAGAGATGCGCGAAAACTGCCATGGTCAGAACAGCGTTTGGGGTGAAGTCAAGGAGGTGGAACCCGTAGGTGTTCATGATATCGCAGAAGAATTCAGAGAAAGGCGGGCAGAGCCCGTAGTAGAAGAACAGCGCGAAGAAAGGGTATCCATTCGGAGCCCGTTCCGAGGCGGCGGCGGAGAGTACCTTCGTGCGCGATGCGCTCGCGTCTCCGTCGACCAGAAGAGGTAGTAGTACTCCCTCAGCTCCTTCGCGGCGAGCTCGGGGAGGAAGATTGCCCGCTCCTTTCGCAGCGCCTCGAGCCACAGCGCCTCGGCCAACTTCACGGCCTTCCCGGTTTTCAGAGCCATGGCAGAGGTGGTGGGGGAGATCGATGGCATTGGTGGCGACGGTGGTGATGGGGGCGGAGCGCTGCTCTCTTTCGGCTTTGGAAGAAGGGGGGAGCGGCGGAGATTTTTGAGATTGGGACAGCAACTGGCGACATGGGGGAACTGCCCGTGTTTCCCCTGCTTATAAAGGGGGAGGGGGCGGACGTTCCGTTTTACCGAATAAACAAACCACTCACGATCTCTCCCACGTCGCCGCATTCAACGCGTGCCGTTAGGGGAGGGCGCGGTGGATACGGAGTGAGATATGGCGTAACCCAGGCCGCACGTGCCCGTGCCCTGTTTTGGGCCTGGCCCAACAGCGCTCAGCACCGTGTGTGGCCCAGGCCCGGGGGCTCCTGTCGGTGTACTAGAATAGGGGTACCCTGGTATCCCGAACTTGTGCACGGGCAGTCACAGCGCCCCGCGGCAAGGCTTGCCGGGTGACCGCCAAGGTCCTCCGTGGTTCCTTTGGAGCCATTCAAGAACAAAGTGTTCAAGTCAAGGAGACAAGGCCCCGGCAAGAGGAGCTTGCCGGGAAGGCCAACCAAGGCATTTCAAGGAACTTGCCGCGACGCGCCACACGTCCCGGCAAGGCTCGGTGAGCGACAAGCTTCCGGACGCGACAAGACAACGACCGCGGCAAGGCGCTTGCCGCGGCAAGCTACCACTCTGTACCCGCGCTCCAGCACACCCACCAATGTGTCGCCCTGAGGCCTTTCCAGGTGCGCGTGGCAAGAGGCTGTGCAGCCAGCGGTGCGAGGTGGCAAGCAACGCTGACAAGATTGCCATCGTGGCGAGCGGTGGCGCCCCTGACGGTCCCTTTTCTGCACTGTTTGGGCGTATAAAAGGAGGCCCATGCACAACGTAGAGGGGGGTTCGAGGCCAGAAAATGCTCACGCTCGGTCTCGTTAGCAGCTAGAGTGTACTGTAGCACTCAGCGCTCCCGAGCAAGAACACAATACAAATCAGACATGCAGTAGTAGGAGTATTATCTCTCCGGAGAGCTCCGAAGCTGGGTAAATCGCTCGTGTGCTTCGCCTCGATCTGCTCTTCATGCGGTCTCCGCCCCCCGCCGAACCGAAAGGGGCCCGGTCCGCCGGCCCCATAGGTGTTCCTTCCCACGACACTCCTGCAAAATATTAGTCTCTTCTTGGACAGCGAAGAATTTCTCAATAAATGCATCAATATTGGAATTGAATTTATAATTATCATAGCAATATTTAAGGATAGCAAAATTTTCAGGCCTATAAACATCATCATCAAAAGCTTCAAACTATTCAAACAAAGATTCAATTTCATAAGCACCCTTAAAAGCAACAAATTCTTCTATTCGTTCCACATCATAATAATCATATATACCTCTAGCATAAGAAGCCAAGGTTTCATTATCATTAAATTCACATGAAAAGGGAAGGTTTGGAGCATTCATCCTAGAGCAATAAGTAAAATCATATCTCAAGCATAAATCTCAAGCATACCAACGCAACATATAAATTTGATCCCATAAAAGCTTCCCTTTTTCTGTCAAGCGATAATCCCTAAATTATTCACGTTGATCCAATGTTACTCCCATTATATAGTTGAATGGGGTTTTCTCAGGATTATCAAAGTAGTGCATAATATCTTTTACATAACAAGCATCGAGGGTTCTAGGAGGTTCCCCATCTCCATGAGTAGCAAGTACAACTAATTTTTTGTGTGTTTCGTGTTCCATATCCAGAACTAAAGACAGAGAACAACTTAGATCAAGAAATAAAAACTACTTAGTGATAAAGCAAACAAGCACACACGAGAATATTCACCCCACACTATTGCTCCCAGGCAACGGTGCCAGAAAAAGGTCTTGATAACCCACAAGTACAGGGGATCAATTGTAGCCTCTTTGATAAGTAAGGGTGTCGAACCCAACGAGGAGCTAAAGGTAGAACGAATACTCCCTCAAGTTCTATCGACCACCGATACAACTCTATGCATGCTTGATGTTTGCTTTACCTAAAACAAGTATGAAACTATTTTGTGAGAATAAAAATATGAGTACTTTGCAGGAATAAAACTAAGAATAAATTGCAAGGTAATAAAAGTAGATAGCTTTTGTCAACAAGAAAGTCATTTGTCCCTAGGAAATCGATAACAAGTACTAGTAATCATTCTTGTAATCTTATATGAGGGAGAGGCATGAGCTAACGTACTTTCTCTACTTGGATCATATGCACTTATGATTGCAACTCTAGCAAGCATCAGCAACTACTAAAGATCATTAAGGTCATGAAACCCAACCATAGCATTAAGTATCGAGTCCTCTTTACTCCCAGACATCATACCCCACCTACTAGGGCTCAAGTTTCTGTCACTCTCGCAACCCACCGTAAGCGAACCATGAACATATTGCAACACCCTACAGCGGGGCCCCTCACGTTTGTGCGAGACATAGGGCACCGTAGGACAGCGCCATAAATAAAATATGCAATCATACCAACCAAGATCACGATTAACCCATAGGACAAAACGGATCTACTTAAACATCATAGGATAACCATAGATCATTGGGAAATAATATATGGAGTTGTGCACCATATTTAAGTAGAGATTACAGCAGGGGGAAGAGGTGTTACACCGCTACATAGAGGGGGAGAAAGTTGCTGTTGACGGTAGCAAGGTTGTTGATGTAGATCGCCCTCACGATCTTATCCCCGGCGGCACTCCAGCGCCACCGGGAGAGAGGGGGAGAGAGCCCCCCTCCTTCTTCTTCTTCCTTGGCCTCCCCCCTAGATGGGAGGAGGGTTTCCCCTCTGGTCCATGGCCTCCATGGCTGTGGAGGGGCGAGAGCCCCTTCAAGATTGGATCTGACTCTCTGTCCTCTTCTGTTTTTGCATTTCCCAGATCTGGCCAAAAACCATTTCTTATATTCTCGGAGATTCGTAACTCCGATTGCGCTAATATTTTTTACACGATTTTTTTCTTGATATAAGCTTCCTTGCACCCGAAGTAGAGATCCAACCTACGTACGAGGTGGGCACAACCCACCACCATGCGCCAGGCTCAGGGGTCGGATCTAGGTGGGTTGTGCCCAACACGGGACTCCGTTTGCGGTGATTCCAACTCCCAAAAATCACAATTATTCCAAAATAATTCTCTGTGGAGTTGCATCATGTTTGGACTTCATTTGATATGGATTTTTTGTGATACAAAAATAGGCAACAAACAAGAACTGGCACTGGGCACTGGATAAGTAAGTTAGTCCAAAAAATCACATAAAAAGTTGCCAAAAGTATGTAAAAATTGAATAATATTGGCATGAAACAATAAAAAATTATAGATACGACGAAGACATATCACTTCTAACTGAAGCCGATCGAACCCTGCTGCCTCCTTCCCTTGATGAATAGTGAGCATTGTTGGGGGGTTTGGATGAACAGTTCCTGGTGGGGTGGATGAACAGGTCCCCGTGGTGCTGCCTCTGGATGAACAGGACCCCAATCGAGCCGGTTGGGGGTGGATGAATAGGACCTCGTGGAGGGCTGGATGAACAGGATGACCCCGTGGAGGGCTGGTTGAACAGTAGCTGGTGGAGGGCTGGATGAACAGTAGCTCGTGGAGGGGTGGTTGAACAGGACCCCATGGAGAGGGCTGGTTGAACAGTAGCCGGTGGAGGAGCGCGCGGTGGAGGCTGGATGAACAGGAGCCCGTGGATGAATAGTCACAGGTGGAGGCTGGAGGAGGTCAACGGTGGATGAATAGTAGCCCGTGGAGGCTAGAGGAAGTTGACGGTGGAGATGAACAGTATCCCGTGGAGTCCCGTTTTGCAGTACGCCACACCCCTCCTGATGAATAGGACCCCCGTTTCGACCGTAGCGCTCCAACACAAGTTCGTTTCCGCCAGTTTGCGGTACGCCACACCCCTCCCGATCAACAGGACCTCGTTTTGACCGCAGGAGGTCCAACAGAAGTTCGTTTCCTCTGTTTTGCAGTATTCCAGACCCCTCCCGATGAAGAGGATCCTGTTTCAACCGTGGCCGGTCGAACACAAGGCCGTTTCCTCCGTTCTGCGGTACGCCAGGCCTCGTTTCCATCGGCTGTTCTATCCAAGACTTCCTGATGAACACGACGACGCATTCTGTTCTGACCCAGCCAGTTGGCTCCCCATGAACACGACGACGAAGCAGTTTCTCTGTTCTGACCCAGCCATGTACACGAGCCCTGGCCATACGTATGCACAAGTAGGCGTTCAAGACCCCACCCGTATGTACGTACATGGCCATATTTTCTTTCTTGCACCCTGGACATTGTACGTATGTGTACATGCTACGTGCGCGCCTCTACTACGACACGTGCGCGCCTCTACATCGACTAGTATGTACGTACACATTCGCGACCAGAAGAACAACGCTACGTACACTTCAACTAGGTGGGTCCCGAATGTCAGGCACTTCCTTGCGTGCGAAGATGTAGTTGGTGGGTCCCAACAGTCAGGGGGGAGAATCGTTTTATTTCGGACGCACTTCTTTGCGTGCAAAGATGTAACTGGTGGGTCCCAGTAGTCAGGGGGAAATGTTTTTTTCGTGAAATACGGTGGCCCGTCTAGTGGGTCCCTGCTATTAGGTGGAGGAATAATTATTTTGCGCGTAATAAGGAGGCACTTCCTTGCGGCTGTCGTGGACCCAGCTGTCAGCCTCTCCACGTATAGTACTCTTTCGATGGAAGTCGTTCCTTGAACATGTTGACCATGCCACGCCGAGAGCACTAGGGTGGTGGACGATGGCGAGGCCTAGGAAGGGGACTACGCGGAGCCGGGGAAGATGCGGCAGTGGAAGCCCACGCGGAGAGGAGTATGAGGGTTCACTGGTTTGGCTGCGGTGTGAGGCTGCTGTCGCCGCAGAATAACAGAGGGTGTGGGTGAGGCCTCCGCGGCATCACAGCTGGCCACGGGAGGCAGGAGCACGCGACACGACCGGCGCTGGTTTGGGCGGCTGGAGCAAGAAGACCAGAGGTTGAAGAAGTACTATGGCCATTGGATGGACATCGTACGGTCGCTGGAGCAAGAATCGTTCATACTGACTAAGTTGACAAAGCCCTCCATCCCCATCAACTTAGTAGGCCCACAAGTCAGCCTCCCACTATGGTGGGTCCCAGCTGGCAGGGGGTATTCATTTTTTTTGTGCAATAAGGAGGCACTTCGTTGCGTGCGAAGATATAGCTGGTGGGTCCGACCAGTCAGCAGGGGGAATTTTTTTTTGCGAAATACAGGGGCCCTTCGGGTGGGTCCCAAATGTCAGGTGGAGGAATCATTATTTCGCGCGTAATAAGGAGGCATTTCCTTGTGTGCAGCCGTAGACCCAGTTGTCAGCCTCTCCACGTACAGTCCACTTCCGATTGATGTCGTTCGTTGACCACGTTGACCACGCCGCATCGAGAGCACCAGGGTGATGGATGACAGCGAGGCCTACGAAGGGAACGACACGGAGCCGGGGAAGACACAGCAGTGGCTACCCATGCTGTGGGGAGTACGAGGGTTGACTGGTTCGGCTGCCGTCGCCGGAAAATAACAGGAGGTGTGGGTGAGTAGACTGATAGGCAGGCCAGGGATGCGAGTATGATGGGGCCGTGAGGCCTGCCCGACAGCAGAGCCGGCCATGGGAGGTAGGAGCAGGCGGTTCCGCCGGTGCTGGTTTGGGCGGCTGGAGCAGGAAGATCAGAGACTGAAGAAGCACGATTGCCATTAGATTGACATCTAACTGTCTGATGCTGGTAGAGTCGATTGTTGACTAAGTTTCTTTTTTTGAGAAACCTTGTGTACGCATGAACTTAGTAGGCCCACAAGTCAGCCTCCAAATCTGTGGCAGACAACATAGAGCCCATTTGCTAAATTTTTTAATAATTTGCAGCCCATTTGCTAATTCTTAAGTAATTTATTACAACCCATTTTCTTCCCAGGACCATGGTCAAAAAGTTCAACCTTATTTTGCATATTTCGGTGGAGTCCGAACTATTGTAATCCCGAAATGATAAAAAAAATTAAGAACTTATTGATTTGCCGAAAAAAGGTTTTGTTGTTTTAAGCAAATAAGACGTGGGACAATTGAGTTGGTTTAAGGGAAAACCAGTGGTAAAAAAATCAGCGCTGGGAGGGAAAACAACAACAAAAATAAGGATGTAAATATGAAAATGGAATTTTATGTATTTTCAATATAATGATACGTGTATATGAACTAGTAAAACTATAGGTAGAGATTAGAAAACGGATGTAGGACATGGCGTTTCAAGAGGAAAATAGAACCGGGTTGTGTGTTTGATTCAGTAAAAAAAATTGCCTGCAGATGTTGTAAGACAAAATATAACTAACGCTAGTGAGCCAGAGGCCAGTAGATACCTGTTGGATCTTTGTGCCCTGTTGTCGTCATGGGTTGGGCCTGTTAAAAACAAAACCAAGCCTGGGCGGTCTATAGCCCAGTTGAAACTTGCTCGACCTGAAAAAATAATATACCTACTCAATAAACGAGAGAATTCTGCAAGTACAGACTGATAACTGGGATGCAGCGGGTATATTGTTTTTTCCTCGTGATAATAAGTGCATGCACTTGTTTCGAAAAATTTGGAGAACTGGGAATTCGAACGGCAGGTGCTTAGGCTACCCATCAAATAAAAATCAGGTGCCTGAAAATTCATTTCGAAACAAATGATTCAGCTTTATATCCATGTTGACCCTCGGCATGATGGTTGGAAGCAAATGCCAAGTTCATACTAAAATATCGTTAACAACTATAGCAACTTGCGGACGACAAGGTAGTACAAGTACCAATACCAAACTAACTTATAATGTTTTTACTCCCGGCCCTAGTGTTCGTCTGGTAGAAAATCTTGCAGAGGACCAGCTCCCGCTCCTTCTCTTGCTCCAGGTCCCCGAGGTGGTACTAGTGCATCACCCAGTTGGTCGTCTGCTGGTAGAAGTTCTTGTTGGTGTGCAGCACCAGAACCTTTTTGCTGCCCGTCTGCCAGCCGTTGACCTTCACCAGCAAGGTATTGTCGGTCTTGTGCCACATCGCGTGCATGCCGCACTCCGACTGTATCTTGCGACGCATCCACATGCTCCTTTTGAACGCCCTGTAATTGCGATGGAAGAAATGCTTGCTTAGGCTACTCAGTGTGATACCTGTAGTATTGTCGAATACATGTTTTAGTGTATGTAATTGGCATTTTAATAACATCTTTGGCATGTTGCAGTCACTTGTTTCACTTTTTATTAACTGTCAAATTGTAATTGCTTCACTAGGTCTACGTCTACAAAGAAAAATAGAGCTATAAACAAAGGAATATATTTGTGCAAGTAGACGGCCGATCGGTGTCTTACCTGGAAGTTTCTCAGGATGGGTGTAGCATATGCTGTGCTCGTTGTCGATGGTTGGTATGAACAAATCGATGAGAGGGTGAGATCTCGTGCTGTCAGCATTCACTTTGGCCTCAAGGTGCTCGATTAGCTCCTGATCCGTGGGATCGAACTTGACGCCAGCCGGCAGCACCGGCCAATCCTTCTTGGACTTGCATCGGTTACTTCCAGTTATATGGTACTCAGTGTATGATCAATCGACTGTTTTAAGTAAATGATTAAAGATTTTGACAGATAAGTGGTACTCCAAATCTGAAGTCCAGAATACCTAAACACGCCGCCGGGATTCTTGTGTCACCTCACGCGCAGCGTGTTGTCACGTCAATTCAATGTGTGGACATGATGAATAATTTGACCGACGTATACTAATACTGCTACTATACTACTTACTAGTTGTATTTAGTGTCACATTTTAACCATAGGTTTAACTAACAAGTACGCACTTGAAGCCTAATTCATATATATATATGGCTTATGCGTAGCATCTCCATCATCGTTATCAGTACATCCTACGCAGGTAAGTTAGGATGCACTTGATCCCAGAAAGGTATCTATCCTTCAAACCACAGGAGTGCTTCAAACTAACAATAGTACATAATATCCAATAAAAGAGGGTCGTGCTACAGTAGCAGAATGCATGGCTCAGTCTAAATATCAGTACAAATCAAGTTGTGCATATTTGCTATTGCCATGAACCACATCGCCGCATGTCGGGTTTGCAAAAGCCATCCATCGCATGGAAGCTTGATGCCTTTCACACCCGGAAGATTATCTAGAAACAAGCTACGTCGACAAATCTCTAGATATGTTGATTCATGAAACCCATGGTATGATGTGTAAACACAGTCCCCCCTGGCGAATGGAAGTTGCATAGCACGGTAATCATCGCCGGTGATATGATCGATGATTAGTTGGATGATCGGATAATTGAGCCCGAGGAACATGGAGTGGTTGCCAAGGCTGTAAACCCGCCTCCAGTTGAATACACCTGGCCCAACAGAGCTAGGATCTTTCTCGAACACAAAGCAACCATAGCCATCAATCTCATGAACGCCCCAGGCATTGTACTGCATGTGGTTTGATGTAATGGTTTGGTCAATTTGGTATGTGTGAATGAGCATCAAATGACCGCTGTCAGCTGAACGAGCGATAAACCACCACCCATCGGCTGGTATGATTCCAGGTCCTGGAATCATGAAGGTCGGCGCATTTGCGTCTGCTGCAAAAATTCAAATTGGAGACCAAAAGGACAAAAATAAACAATCATGTTCAGAGTATGTGTGGAATTAAGATTACTATAACAGTGACACATATCATAGACAGAGAATTGCAATGTCGTGGTCATAATCATAACCCAAGTTAAAAAATAAGCCAATGGCTTTCATATTCTAGCAATATGTCATGGTTCAAACATCATGTAACAATGAGAGGAAAACATCTATGATAGGGCCTACTCATATTCTACCATAGCACTTACTATTGTTCTCATATCAACTCTAAGCAATAACATGTGTTGTTATAAAAATCTTGGAAATGAGAGTAACATATAGCAATCATGAGGTTATGCTCATAATATCTATTCTAACAATCATTAGATGCCAATTGTTCTCATATCAACTCTAACAATAACATGTGTGGTCATAAAAATCTAGGAAATGAGAGGAACATATAACAATGATGTGGTTATAGACATACTATCTATTCTAAATTTGTAGCAATGAACATGTAGTCGTATTCATAGGTAAAGATGAGATGAGATAGAACAATTACACGGCGATAGATTCCACCAGTATAGGCAGCCAATTTGTGCATCGACCGCGTAAACAATGCCATCATGCACTATAGCATCAGACAGAAATGTTGCCTCAACAGGATTGACGATGAGCCATAACCATGTACAGCGACCGGATTCTAGATAGACTAATCCCATGTTGAACAAGGCAATGAGCTTGTAATCCATGTAGTCTTATGATGGTGTGGGCACTTTGTAGATTACCACTTTTAGCAAACAGAGATTGAGCCAAAATCTTGACGCATCTCGTGCATAGAAGGCAGGAGTGTCCGGCGGGCTGCAAGGCTCGATTGCGGCGGTATCCAACAATGGAAGGGTGATCTCTCGCTGGGTGTAGATATCCACGAGACGCCACGGACTACCGGATTGGTGGATGAGGACAATCCAGTTGGCCTTCATGCCCGCCCAGTAGTGGTCGCGCATGAAGGACAGGTGGACGGGTAGTGGTAGCATGTCGAGAGGCACCACGGCAACCTCCGTAGGATCGTCAAGTCAGTGTCTAGGCCACCTGCGAGGATCGGGCATCAGCAAGCAGGGTGTCTTGAAAAGAGCCGGCCGGTTGCAGACGAGTAGACAGTACAAAGACACCGAGCATGCGGCCAGACGGGCGATGCTGAGTAGGTCCATATGATTATAGATCTGCTCCAAGAGAACATCGGGGAGGGAATTCCAATCGCGACTCTATGTGTCAGTCGGTTTTGCATTGTGGTTTTCGGTGCCTGCGAGCCAGCGGGGAAGTGGATTCGGGCGGGCGAGCGAAGAAGCTTCTCCTCATGTGGCCGGGCAGTGAGCGGGGGGATATGGTACGCGCGAGCTACCAAGGAAGATGGCGCGGGCGGGCGAGCAGTGAGCAGGGGGAACGGTGTGCGGCCGATGATGGGGAAGAGAGGAGGAAGAAAGTGAATTAAATCTCAACTCTACTAGTACTACTACCAGGATATACCGTCCTTCAGAGTGTAAATAGTTACACCGATGACATGTGGGTCCACCTCAAGAGGGCTCATATGTCGGTTAATGGAGGAGAGAGGTGTGTAGGCGTATTTGCGGAAGCGCGCTCTACTGGCAAACATGATGGCAGTACTGGGTAAGGCTGATTTAGTAACACCAACATGCTGGTTCAGCTTATTAATTAAGTGCCCCATCTGTTGCAGCGTGTATTGTCACTTCACTATGAAGACTAGTTGAATAGTTCTCTCTGACCGAGATGGGGAATAATGGATCACGAAGACTTCCTATCTACAGTATCCCTATACCTCTACGCTCACTTCACTCATTTTTCTCCGTATGTAGTCACTTGTTGAAATTCTAGAAAGACAAATACTCCGTATTTGGGAACAGAGGAGGCTTTTACTCCGTATTTGGGAACAACGGGAGTATCACCATATGGACGGAACAGAGGAAGCTTGAAATATGAACATGTCAATGGGAGGGAGTAAAAGCCTCATGCATGCATGCATGCATGCAACATGCAACAGTCACACGTACACATGGATGCACGCAACACTCACACACCCATGCGGCACACAGCACATGACGCAACACACACGCTCACGCTCAAGTGCTCAACCTACACCATACGTCCATGAAAGACTGTACATTTAGAGATTTACACATTGACCAGGGCATAATTAACGCCCAAAAGTAGCAGACTTATGTGTGCATGCGACCATTGAGAGAAGAAGATTAAATGAAGGTTGTTGCATGTTGTAATTAAGGATAGACATGTAGCCTATACCTAGAGCACAAGTTGGTGCATTATTCAATCAATATCGATTTAGATTAAAGGCTAAATACATTGGAAGTGTAGATGTACACTCTTTGTTTTTTAGTCGATGTACACTCTTTGTTGGAAGACCGAGGGAGTACACGTGCATGCACTCACATACACAGCCAGGGTGGTTCGCGCGCAAGGGTTGGACTCCTATCGCGCCTGCGTAAAGTTTTGTTTAACTAATTTCTTTGCTCTGCCAACTGACAGGTGGGACCCAGAAACCAGGTGCCAATTTAACCAGTCAACAAAGTGCCACGTCGACTATGTGGCCGGTCAGTAGGGTGTAATACGGTGCTTTACAATGAGCTAGTGATCGTATAATCACCGCAAAACTATATATAGTAATCGTAAAGAGCGTATTGTTACATACTTTGACCGCCAGTGTATTTTTATCGTTTCAAATTAAGCCATATTAACCGGAAAGGACGCAGTATGGAGTAGTACTAGTGCTACTTTGATGTGTCCCGTCAACTCGCCGGACAAGGAGAACCTTGCTTACTACGCCTCTCCATCGCCCACGCGCGCGGTGGCTCGCAGGACGAGGAGAGGATTTTGACTACAACGCCCTCTCCCTCTCCCTCTCCCTCGCCCTCGCCCTCGCGATGGACGTGCAGCAGTTCAATCAGTGTCAGATTGCCAGAAGCATATTTTACTATAGTATCATCATTGTTGGACCTTCCGAAGAGGCGAAGAGCAAGTGCAAGGTTCACATGAGTACAAACTGTTGAACCTCCCAAACAGGCAAAGAGACAAGTGCAAGGTTTTATAGGAGTTGTCGTCCTAGTAGGAGTATACTACAATTATAGTGAACGATGCTAATGTATGATGCCGCCACATCACCTATATCCAAAGTTGTGCCACCTTTTTTCTCAAAGAGTGTGTTGGAGCCCGTGCAACAACCACACAAGTTGCGCGTACACATAACACATTTACTAGTAATAAATTCTAAAGGACAAATGCCAGTATGCCACACAAGTTCATCTCCAATTCATGTGATAAATTTGTGCACGACTAGTCTACATATATTCAGAGTGCTACCGTTCACAATTTACCATACTCCACTTACACGTTATAGATGGGCCACATGTCCTCCTCCAGGTTCCAGTCCTAGGTGTTCTTCATGGATGGCACGATCCATAGCGGTGGGCAATGGGAATCATTGTCGCAGCTTTCTAGTCCGGTTCCACACGATGCAGACTCATCCAAGCTGAAGCGGCATAAATCAGGGATAGCGTGTCCCAGCATGTCGTTTATCCGGCGGTGCGCACTGAAGACACAATCATGCTTCATGAATGGCAAGCCTTCAGTGTCATACATGGAAGGTGGCATCCGCTTCACAATGGGGTAGTTATCCCCAATGAAAAGCAAGTACTCTCCAAGAGTGTTCCTCGGCACCCACGTAGCATCACGGGGGTCGAACTCGGCGCCGTTCATCTGGTACACGCGGCATCTCAGATCTGGACACATGGTGACGTACATAGTCAAGGTCCATGCATAATAATGTTGTGCTCAAATATGGCAGTCAGTAATACTGTGCAGCAAATAGTACTACTCCGGTATAGAGGAAGTAAAATAACCGGCTTATTATATATAGCCACTCTTGGTTACATGGATGAGATAGTAAGACATGGAAAAACAAAAATGGTGGAAGCTAGTGGTTTCAAGTCTTCAAGGGCCTAGCTAGCTATACGGGTCCTCCAAGGTAAAAAGTACTCCTACTAGTACTAGTAAGTAGTACAACAATGAAAGAGAAGGCGAGAGGGTTAAAAAATGGAATACATGGGTAGATGGTGATGGTCCGATCGTGGTAGATTGTGTGACCATGTTGCACATCAGTGGTACCATGGGTAACGACTGCTAAGATAGTTGATCCCAATATGCCAAAGTCAGCTACAAGGTTCCAGGTTAGACCGAATCGCGGATGCAAATGCACATTTAGGATCGGCGATCTTATTTTGATCGGGGGAAGGTTGGTCCCTGCAAAATAATGGAGCACCGTTAGGGATGCAAATGATGGTTTGTGCATTCCGTTTGTAATCTCTCGTACCGTAGGATGGCAACTAGATGAAACAAGTCCCCTGGCTTTTCATAGAGAAGATGCGGCCTATATGGCCCATGACGTCTTCGAACGTGTAGGGGTACAAATCTGCCGCCGCCAACATGCGCCAGCCTCTGCCGTTACTGCCTCTTGCATTGTTGGCAATCCTTATGTTGAACACCGCAATGAGATAGTAATCATCATAGACGCGTCGCTTTGTTGGCGGGTCCGCAATTGCTATCTTCTTCAATCTCATGTAGGCATCATCATACGTGTTCAAGCCCAGCCAGTTCGGAAGGCCAATCCCAATGGTGGAGAAGGGGTCTACCGGAACGGCCACACTGATGTGGATGTTGTGCAAAATGATGGTGGTATCCGGCCGGAGGTATGCAAGACAATCTTTGTTGGCACCGACCCAGACCTATATATAAGACGATGGGCAACGGAGATATTACGGGATGGAAATGAAATAACTAAGTACTACATGATCAAACTCCATGACTGACCTGCTCATCAGACAAAATCTGACTACCTCTCAACATCGGCAACTCTAGCGGAGTCAACGGGCAACCATGGCCAGGGAGCGGTGGACTGTTTGAAGGATTGTCCCATAGAAGAACCTTCTCCTTGAGGACGCATGGAAGACCAACAAGCATGGCCTTTTCCCAAGCCTGTTTAAGCACCATCTTGAAAAAGTTGGTGCAGGAAGCACCGAGTCTTGCAGCGGTGAGGACGTCGGAGCGGCGTGCGATTTCTCCCAGAGGATCGTTGTCCAAGGTCTCCCAGCCCCGACGAGGAGGAGAACCGCCTAGCGAATCCATGGGAGTAGTGACGAACTGCCTTCTCTTCAGGGGGAGAGGAACTTGCGAGGAGGAGATAAGAGCGTAGAAACCGCATGGCCTCGTCCCTTCCAACTGTAGCTCCTCGATCATTCCTTAGCGAAGGGTGAGGCTACTATTTACTATGTACCCGTACTGTAGCAGTACTAGTACTACTTTCTCAACTAGTAGTGTGATGTACTGTACTTCTAGTATAGTGCACCAGTTTTGAACTCTTGAATCTCAGGGCCAAGGAGCTACAGTTGGAAGTGGAGGGTACTACTGTTCTCTAGAACCATCATTGTACTATCAATGTAGGGAAAGTACACCTGCGTAGTGGGTACTCTCGGTGCTCTATTCAAGCGCGTAGCTGGCCTACTCAGCCGCTCCTCTCACGCACACACTAGCAGCCTGTTTATCAGCGATGGTTACTGCGGGGGAAGAACATTTGAGTTATTTGATACAGCGAGACTAGGATTTTCGCTTCCATTTGTGGAGGTGTAATGGATCTCGTCGAACTTTGTCAGTAGTTCCTTCTTTATGAATGAGATGAGGCAAAGCTTTTGCCTCCGTTTCAAAAAAAAACACGTCAAGAGGAATTTCTTTTATAGAGTCGATAATGGAGTGAAGTCCATGCGTGCAACACTACAAGCTATAGAGTAGTAGAGTACTAGTAGCACTTTACATATAGAGCCATATTGCACAGTTCCCAATGTCACTCCAGGCTTTTCCGGCTCCTCGGGCTTAATTGGGAGGCGCTAGTTTAAATATGCTACTAGCTGATGAGGAAGCTGCAAGCGAGGTGCGGCTAGGGCGAGCACGTGGGCCACGAGATGATGGGAAGGAAAACCCGTTCACATGGCTAGGCTATCCAGTGCACCCAGAATGTGGTGCTACACGTCCGTTCGACTTCAAAACTCAAACTACATGTGTACAATATTGGCTCGCAGCGAAGTTACTATTTAAAAAAAGGCCGCCGTGCGTTCGGCCGGGATCGAACCCACAAAACAAGGTATACACTCCCGCGAGCACTAGTAGTACTCGTTGGAGTACAACGCAACTTAGAATCGCCTTTTGTCGCTAGTAGTACATTGTTCCTTACAAGAAACCACTAATAATGCCAAGAAACTACTACCACTTGCATACGTGGCAGACTTAAGATAAGACTACCTTATCAACCATTGTACATGCCCTTACCAACCAGCCCTACCAAGAAACGACTACTCTACAAAGTGTCGCTATAGGCACGTATCAACCCATGTCGCCCCTTAAGTCAACGCCTTCTATTCGACTGGCAAGTTAGGTGTTATGACTTGTGGGACCTACATGTCAGTCTACACAAAAATCCCCGAGTGGCCTCCTACCTTCGGCCCGTCCACCTGGTCATCCTCGGCCATGGGACGCAGCTACCGCCGCCGGTAGAAGGCAAGGTCAAAACCGCCGGCGGTGTGGAGCCCATCTTGTGGCAGCTCGGATGCCAGCTCCGTCCGGTTCTCGGGGCTGCTAGCTAGCCAAGATAGCTCCATCCAGCTGCTTGTCTGCAAGGTTTGCTAGCTAGATTGGCACGGTGGCACGGCAGCTTGCTTGCGTACTCTGCGCTAAGGCCAGCCATCTGGCTCGAGCAATGGCCAGCGCGGCGGCTTGCTCGCTCGTGAGTCACACTTGGGCCAGTCTGCCAACCCATGCATAGGCCAGCGCGGCGTCCGGCCCGTCCGGCGGAGCGGCGGCCAACTCGCTCATGACCGGCGCCATCGACGAACACGCATCAGTACTGTTTGAACTAATGTTCAGGAAAAATAATGATTTGAGGGGGAATAACAGGATAGAAGGTTAGATGTGGGTCCCTCGTGTCAACGGTCAAACAAAATGTGTTGATTTAAGCTGCCTCATCAACACGGACGCTTGGGACAACCCTATCATGAATAAGTTTAACGAGCCTAATCGGCACTAGGTAGTAGTTTTTGGCGTGGATTAAGAAATTTTGGGTATGTTTTTGCTATTTTTTGTACAATAGTTTCTTCCTAGGGCTGGTTGAAAGTGGTAGTTTTTTGTTAAATACTCTACATATTGTAAGTAGGAGTGAAAGTTAAGCTTTGGAAGCCAATAAGCAAGGATAGTTACATAGTGCATATGTGTACATGATTGGAAGTAAATATCAACCATGAGTGACTAATATCTTGATGGAAAACTCGAAACTATGGACATACTAGGAATTTTTTTTGCATGGTTGGAAATACTAGCAATGTTCATGTGCGTTGCAAAGGATCATAATTAGAATAACACTTATTCACAAACTTGATACAAAGCACTCTAATTTTGATATACATATACTAGAGATATATTATGTTTCAGTCAGAATATATTCCTTGGGCTGTTTTGGTGAGGTGAGGGAGGGATGTGGTTGGTTTTAAGATACTAATTATGGGTTTTTCTGCAAATTGGTAGACAAGTGGGATGTTGGTGAGAAAAGGCAACAACTTACCTCACAGTCGTTAGATGTAGATCTAATGGTCAGAAATGACGGATGGGAGACACACCATCATCACCAACTTAGTCTTCTGTAGGAGTACTAGCAAGATGTCCGTGCATTGCACGGAACATCAAGATGCATTTTTTTATAAAACACTTGTTGTGATTGACCCATGCAAGAGTAATCCCATGTGTAAAAATAATGATATCTCGAGAAATGGGAGATAAGGTGAAGAGGAGTGGGGTGTGGTGGTGATTGGTGGTCGAACTGAGCGGAGGCATGGGAATGGACGACACCGGCAGCGGCCACCAGGCCAGTTTGTTCTAGAGGCTTCCTTTTTTAATTGCTCAATAATGAGGTTGTTGGAGATAAGGATGAACAAGGGAAGGCCTTGTCTGCAAATGTGGAAAGAGGTGCGGGTATCTTTTAGTTTAATTTCCATCTGTCAGATATAGATCGGATGGTCTATATTGCAAGATGGCACGCATACCATCATCACCAACTCGGTTTTTTATAAGAGAAGAAATATAAGTATGGAGATACAAACGTATTATCGATACTTGTATCCGTAAACTAGGATCTACATTCTATTCAACACCTCAACATGTGGGGCCTTAGCACAATGACTTCTCGGTTGTGTAAAACAAAGGTTTTCCTGTCGCCGATAAGGAGGGGGTGACGGCGGCGCGCTTTCGGCTTGCTCTAGTCCTAGTAGTCATACTAGGTAGTCTAAGCATGTGTAGATTTATTCTTTTTCACATCGCGTGTTCGCCGTACTGCCACGACTGTTGAGGAATAGGCGGTAAGTTATTCACGGGGAAACCCTTGTTGAGCGTGTTTGCGAGAGAGAGAAAGAGACAGTGTGCGTGTGTGATATGCCTAGAGACTGAGGCAATGATAAGAGATTCTTTGTGTCTATGTGTGTGGAGGATATAGAGAGACATGTACATGGGGCTTTGTGTTGTGTAACATGGAGACACATATACATAATCAGAGAGTGAGTGTGTGAGATACACATGCGGACATGGGGAGAGATGAGGATCTAGATAAATGGGTGATTTTGTGTGTTTGTGTGTGTTTGTGCGCGCGTTTGTGTGTGAGAGGGAGTGTGTGTATGTGGAGTAGAGAGACAACTAATGATGTAAACCGAGTATAAGGGAAGGGGGAATGGTGTGACATGTGTAGTAGAGGGATAGCATGGATGCGGGCAGGGGGGCAGACTATTTGGAAGAGATATCGAGTGTGTGTGGGAGAGGGGTGTGTGTGTGTGTGTGTGTGTGTGTGAGAGAGAGAGAGAGAGAGAGAGAGAGAGCTAGGACGGAGAGAGAGAGAGGAAGAGAGGGGGAGAGGGGTTGTTTGTGTCCATAAATGGCGTATAGATAGGGAGACAATGTTGATGTTGTTCGATATTGGCCTATGTACGGAGACGCAAGGGAAGCGAGTCATCGTGTGTGTGTGATAGGGACTTCATGAGAGATCTAGAATAAATGGTGTAGAGAACAACGTGCGAGATTGAGAACGATGATACATTAGGGAGCTATGGAAAGAGTCATGGCATATATATACAGGGAAGGAGCTGGGGCGGGTCCACATGTGGGAGAGATAGAAAGAGGAGAGTGGTGCACAAGGAGACAAAGTGTGCTTGTTTGAAGTGGGGGTGGTGTGTGAGGTGAGTGTGCGAGAACCACATAACTAGGGAGATAGACGTTTGGGGGTGACGTTTTGTGTGTATGGGAAAGAGACACTATACATAGTGTGTGTGCTTGGGAAAGAGAGATGCCGGGAGACCTAGAGAGTGGGGGAAGAGATGTGTGCATGCCCGAGAGACAAAGTGATAGAGACCTATATTGGGGTCCGGACTTTAGAAGAGAGAGGGGTGTGTGCTCGTGTGTTCCTGTCTGGGGGACAGAACGACTTGTGTGGGGGGCGACCGGGGGCGGGGGGGGGGGGGGGGGGGGGGGGTTGGCTTCAGATAAAGAGTGAAGTATCTATATTTGAGGGACTTTAGCGTAATTGAGATATATATGGTCAATAGTGTGTGCACTCATGGTTGATCAATTTGTTTCACAGTTTGGACTATGAGATAACGATACTTTTAAACATGTGTGATATACCTTGATGTACCAGAATTACAAACCTAAGATTGGAATTTTGGAATTCGACTCCATCATTAGCTTTTGTAATTCATTTAAACGGAGTTACATTTTTTAATCCGGAATTTCGTGATTTCAAATTCATATATCAAACCTAGAGATATACACATACGGGCATGTTCAAACTTTATAATCATCCACTTTATTCATACACATACACATTTTTTTGCTTTTGTCATCATATTTAGGATAAACACATTTGGAACTTCATTTGAATTGGACCGTATGATGGTATTTTCTTGTACTAGCTCAATGATCCATATTTGAATTGAATGGACAATCTAAGTTTCGAGTTGGAGACATTGATTTTCAAAACTTGCACCTTTTTTGCGTGCAAAACAAACAAATTCTCAGCCATGATATTATAGTCGGCCGTACAAGAGCAGAACACTTATAATTTCAGGCGCCAAAAGCTTTCAAACTTCCTGCTCACATCGAAATATCTCGCGCCCGAAAGTTTAGCCCTGCGATATTCCTGTTTTACCCCTCCCACATGAACGGAAAAGGGCTGCTTTGGTAACTCCATTATTTTCCCCTCTTTGCCCCCAACATTCTTCCCCAGAGCCCCTCCCCTACCCCTCCCCCTCCCAACCACGGCAAGCCACCGAATCTAGTCCTCCGCTGCAACGGTGGACCCCATGCCCCACCGGATCTACCTTCCGCACCTTGGAACCCCCAACTGCCAACTCACCACTTCACCGGAGCCGCTTCAGCGACTAGCTTGTCCACCGCTCCAGATCTCCTTGGCCGCTATCATGGTCCACCGCACCGGATCTGCTTAACCGGCGCCCTCGTCCACCACAGTGTAGGCCCTTCACTGACTCCTTCGTCTGCCCCATCGCTGGCCCTTCATACAAGCCCTCGTCCACCGCAACAGATCCGCCTCAACGAAAGCACTGTACACCGCACCCGCCGAAGCCTTCGCCCACTGCACTGAACCCACTCCACGGACACCATATTCAACTCCACCGGCCCTGCTTTACCGACGCCGCATCCTCATCGGGTTATTTTGATTTGTACTCCTTCGGTTTTTCTCTTCTTTATCGTGCAACTATTCACTTACCACAGATGAGCTTTCTTGTATGTCGACAGGTGCCGCAACCGAAGCACCGGAGCCGCTTCAGCGACGGCGACAGCCGGACCAAACTCAACTGCAACACGAGCACCATCGACAATCCTTAGCTATCAAGTATGACAACGATACCCATACGCCACCGAGAATTAGGTACTATTATCCAACGGCCGGCGCCTACGTTCACTTTCTTAGCATAAGCACTGCACCTTTGAATTTTTTTAGGGTATCATTCAATTTTTCATGAGATGCGTTATTCTACTTGCACCTGTAGGGCCATACTTCTGGCAGTGAACATGTTACATGTGCTAAATTACATACCAGTGCACATATAGTTAATATGCTTTAGTTTTGTCCTAAGTATTACTGTACTTCCTAGATATCACTGCCTACTATTTTACTCCTTGCATGCTATATTTATGATAATGGTGTTGTTCTGATGCCACCTGTTGGTTCCATCAGATTGCTTCATGTTCTCTATGCTTAATTACACATCAGCAAACTAGCATGTGGTTCCGCTGCTTTTTGTTCGTTTTACCCTACATTTTCTGATGCTAGCTATTACATCACTGCTCTGAGCCTCTGTTCATTACTTTTTTGTGTGTTCTTGATCTTCCCAAGTTGCATGGCTAAGTTGATGCTTCTATTAATTATGGATCTGCCAACCCCATCAAGCAAATCGACGAAATTTTCCTATCCCTAAAAAAGAAAAAGATTATTTGTTCTTTTGGGGCTGGCGCCTCAAAAAAGCATAAAAATAGAGGGAAGCAGATATATTGTCGTGGATGCACACAACCTTCTTTCATTAGTTTAGATGAACCATTGATGATCAATTCGAACTAGTGCATGCGATTAAAATTAATTTTACCTAAATAGAGGGTGCAGAATAAACTACAACAACTAGATTTGCAACCACGGGATGCTGACGATATCTTCAAAGAACATTGCAACAACAACGAGGCTTCACAACAACATATGGTAAGCCAGTGTGTTTTAGTACATGTGAAATGTAATGCGAGTGGCTGATTTCTTGGCTTGTGCCCTCAACCTGTAATCCTACAGAATTACAAATAGTTCAGTTGTGTGCTTTGTTGTATTGCTTGATTTGAATGCTTGTTTGTTACTTGTTACGCTATACCTGAGTTGGCCAATATGTCAGCAATGCCTATTGTACTATCATAAAGAAATGCATGCCTAGTTCATTTGAGTACTTAACTTTTCCTCTAAACTTCATCGCAATACTGTCTTCATAGTTTATATGAGGCCACACTGTTAAGAGTTTTCTCAGATTATTTCAACTGCTTAGATGCCTTGGCAACTTAAATATGGCGGTGGTACACTCCCTTTCAACTAGGGATGTCAACTGGGTACCGTTTAATTCAGATTAAAGTCCACTAGTGGTATGATAGTTCAAAAGAGTTTTTGTTTTTTGAGGAAAATGAACTAGGGAGCTAGCAAAAACTAACTAGATGGGACTGGCGGATGTCGTTTATTTGCCACTTGCATCCCTAGTTTCATCTTACCATTTTAATTTCTTTTCAGTTGATGCTGCTTCGAACCATTTAAATATAGCTTGCCATGCTCGGCAATAATTCGTATGTCATTTACCATGTAAGCTTACTACCTGGGTCATGCAATAACTAACTCTTACTTATGTCCAGCGGAAACCTTTCACGATGCCGTTCACACTAGGACACAATGTACAACCCCAGAATCTATTTGTGGAAGTAGTGTGCCATCCAAGTTACCAGATGGTAGCAGCTCAAAGGAAACACCGCTGGAGAGCAATTTGAGCACAGATATTATAGTTCTTGAGGCTCTACTAGAGGCAGAAAGAGATGGTGTGGCTGCCATGAATGAGGTAATCTTGATCTTGAGGCTCGAAATTATGCAATTAACGGCACGCATTATGCAAGCAACCCAAGAATTGGAGGATGTAAGTGCTACCTCTTGAGCATGCGTTGGTTTTCCCTTGAAGAGGAAAGGGTGATGCAGCAAAGTAGCATAAGTATTTCCCTCAGTTTTTGAGAACCAAGGTATCAATCCAGTAGGAGGCTACACGCAAATCCCTCGTACCTGCACAAACAAATAAGAACCTTGCAACCAATGCGATAAAGGGGTTGTCAGTCCCTTCACGGCCACTTGCAAAAGTGAGATCTGATAGAGATAATAAATATTTTTGGTATTTTTATGATATAGACTGGAAAGTAAAGATTGCAAAACAAAATATATCGGAAACTTATATGATTCCAACTAGTAGAGTTAAGGTGGCACGTAGAGCTGCCCTGCTCTCCTACTGTGACACACTTAGTTGAGTCCTTTTCTATTTTCTACTCTTGTAATATACATATAACCTAGTGCTTACCAATGAATATGGAGTAGTTGCCCACCCCTGGTGGTAACACCAGGAGTGGAGATGATGTGTGTGAGTTGTATGTCTATGTAAACACCCCATTTATATAGATATATGAAAAATACAGTGGGAGTTCTCTCCCACAGTCAATTCCGTCAAAAAAACATAGGAGACTCTCTATCATGAAGATCATGGTGCTATTTTGAAGCACAAGTGTGAAAAAAGGATAGTAACATTGTCCCTTCTCTCTTTTTCTCTCATTTTTTTATTTGGGCTTCTTTGGCCTCTTTTTTTATTTGAGCTTCTTTTGCCTCTTTTATTTTTCATAAAGTCCGGAGACTCATCCCGACTTGTGGGGGAATCATAGTCTCCATCATCCTTTCCTCACATGGGACAATGCTCTAGTAATGGAAATCATCACACTTCTATTTATTTACAACTCAAGAATTACAACTCAATACTTAGGACAAAATATGACTATGTGAATGCCTCCGACGGTGTACCGGGATATGCAATGAATCAAGAGCGACATGTATGAAAGAATTATAAAGGTGGCCTTGCCACAAATAAGATGTCAACTACATGATCGTGCAAAAGCAATATGACAATGATGGAGCGTGTCATAATAAACGGAACGGTGGAAAGTCTATGGCAATCTATCTCGGAATGGCTATGGAAATGCCATAATAGGTAGGTATGGTGGTTGTTCTAATGAAGATATAAGGAGGTTCATGTGTGATAGAGTGTATCGTATCACGGGGTTTGGATGCACCAGCAAAGTTTGCACCAACTCTCAAGGTGAGAAAGGGCAATGCATGATACCATAGAGGCTAGCAAATTGCGGAAGGGTAAGAGTGCATATAATCCATGGACTCACATTAGTCATAAAGAACTCATATACTTATTGCAAAAGTTTATTAGCCCTCGAAGCAAAGTACTACTACGCATGCTCCTAGGGGAAGGGTTGGTAGGAGTTAACCATCGCGCGATCCCGACCTCCACTCATAAGGAAGGCAATCAAAGAACACCCCATGCTTCAAATTTGTCACACAACGTTCACCATATGTGCATGCTACGGGACTTGCCAACTTTAACACAAGTATTTCTCAATTTCATAATTACCAAACTAGCATGACTCTAATATTACCACCTTTATATCTCAAAACAATTATCAAGTATCAAATTGATCATAGTGTTTAATGCACTCTATATGAAAGTTTTTATTATACCTATCTTGGATGCTCATCATATTAGGACTAATTTTATAACCAAAGCAAATGCCATGCAGTTATAAAAGACTCTCAAAATAATATAAGTGAAGCATGATAGATCAATAATTTCTATAAAATAAAACCACCGCCGTGCTCTAAAAGATATAAGTGAAGTACTAGAGCAAAACTGTCTAGCTCAAAAGATATAAGTGAAGCACATAGAGTATTCTAATAAATTCTAATTCATGTGTGTCTCTCCAAAAGGTGTGTAAAGCAAGGATGACTGTGGTAAACTAAGAAGCAAAAGCTCAAATCATACAAGACGCTCCAAGCAAAACACATATCATGTGGTGAATAAAAATATAGCATCAAGTAAAGTTACCGATGGACGAAGACGAAGAGGGGATGCCTTCCGGGGCATCCCCAAGCTTAGGCTTTTGGTTCTCCTTGAATTTTACCGTGGGGTGCCTTGGGCATCCCCAAGCTTCGGATCTTGCCACTCCTTATTCCATAATCCATCAAATCTTTACCCAAAACTTGAAAACTTCACAACACAAAACTCAACAGAAAATCTCATGAGCTCCGTTAGCAAAATAATACAAACCACCACTTTAAGGTACTGTAATGAACTCATTCTTTATTTATATTGGTGTTAAACCTACTGTATTCCAACTTCTCTATGGTTCATACCCCCCGATACTAGCCATAGATTCATCAAAATAAGCAAACTACACACGAAAAATAGAATCTGTCAAAAACAGAACAGTCTGTATCAATCTGTAACTTTCGAATACTTATGGAACCCCAAAAATTCTGAAATAAATTGGTGGATGTGAGTAATTTTTCTATTAATCATCTCAAAAAGAATCAACCTAAAATCTCTCTCCAGTAAAAAAATAGCAGCTAATCTCGTGACCGCTAAAGTTTCTGTTTTTTACAGCAAGATCATAAAGACTTCACCCAAGTCTTCCCAAAGGTTCTACTTGGCACAAACACTAATTAAAACATAAAACCACATCTAACCAGAGGCTAGACGAATTATTTATTACTAAAGTAAAGAATAAAAATAAAATTGGGTTGCCTCCCAACAAGCGCTATCGTTTAACGCCCCTAGCTAGGCATTGATAAATTCAATGATGCTCACATAAAAGATAGCAATTGAAACACGAAGAGAGCATCATGTAGCATATGAAAATCACATCTAAGTCTAACATAATTCCTATGCATAGTCATTTTATAGGAAAACAAATTAGCAAGACAAGCAAGATCTAGCATATGCAAGGAAGAAGAAAGAAACATTAGCAATGTCAACATAACGAGAGGTAATTTAGTAACATGAAAATTTCTACAACCATATTTTCCTATCTCATAATAATTACATGTAGGATCGTAAGAAAATTCAACAATATAGCTATCACTAAACGTATTCTTAACACGATCCACATGTATGCAAAGTTGTCACTCTTCCAAAATAGTGGGATTAACATTAACTAAAGTCATGACCTCTCCAAACCCACTTGTATCAAAAACTTCATAAGATTGAACATTCTCCAAAATATGGGATCTAAAGTTAACACTCTTCCAAACCCACTTTTAATATTATTGCAAACATTATTATCAATCTCATATTCATCATGGGGCTTAAATAAATTTTCAAGATCATAAGAAGAATCACCCCAATCATGATCATTGCAACAAGTAGTAGACATAGCAAAACTAGCATCCCCAAGCTTAGGGTTTTGCATATTATTAGCATAATTGACATCAAGAGAATTTATAGTAACATCATTGCAATCATGCTTTTGATTCAAGGAACTATCAAGTATGGGTGCAATAGCAATAATCTCATGTTTAACATAAGGAACTATAGCAAATTCATCTCCATAAATATTGGCATCATGCCATAAGAATAGCAAGCATCATGTTCATCAAGGGATATTTCCATCAAATCATCGGAGTCATCATTATCTATAAATTTATGCATATCATTATTTTCTTCCAAAGCAACGGTCATTCTCTCAATAAATTCTTTAACATAGACATTATGAGCATAATTTCATAGCAATATTTAAGTATGTCAAAATTTTCAGATTCGTAGATAGTATTATCATACTTTTCAATCAAAGAAGCAACTTCATAAGCACCCTTAAAAGCAACAAATTCTTCAATTTGTTCCATATCGTAGTAACTATAAACACCCTTTGCATAAGAAGATAAGATTTCATTATCATTAAACTCACATAGGTAGGGGAGGTGTTTTTTAGGGTTCTTAGAGCAACAAGTAAAATCATAACTTTCACAAACATTCCAAGCATAGCACAACAATCTATTTATTTGATCCCGTAAGAGTCTCCCCTTTTCAAACAAACGGTGACGCACAAAATGAGCATGCGAGACCAACTGACTCGCCGTTTTGGAAGGGGCTTATGAGAGTCAAAGCTGCCTTCTTTAATAGAACAAAGTTTATTGTCGGTGATGGCAACACCACTCGCTTCTGGGAGAATACGTGGCTTGGTGAAACGCCGTTGGCACTCTAGTATCCGTCCCTGTATCATATTGTTCAGCGTCGTGATGCTCTTGTTGCAACGATTATGCAGTCCATCCCTCTTAATATTCAATTTCGGAGGGTGCTTGTTGGTGACCGGTGGGAAGCATGGCTTCATCTGGTGAGTAGACTGAAGGAGGTTCAGCTAGCTCATCAGCCCGATCAGTTGCGTTGGAAGCTTACTAGGTCTGGAGATTTCACAGTCAACTCGATGTATATCGATGTCATCAACTCTAGTGTTATTCCCAGTTCCAAACATGTTTGGAAAGTCAAAGTTCCTTTGAAGATTAAAGTGTTTATGTGGTTTGTGCATAAACAAGTAATTTTAACAAAGGATAATTTGATTAAGCGCAACTGGATAGGATCTACTAGGTGTAGTTTTTGTGATCGGGACGAGAAGATCAAGCACCTCTTTTTTGATTGCCCGTTGGCGAGAGTCTTGTGGCGCACCGTGCAAATTGTCTTTAACATTACTCCTCTGAATTTGGTTGGTACGTTATTTGGAACATGGCTTGTTGGGATAGAGTCCGAAACATCTAGACACATTTGTGTAGGAGTATGCGCGTTGTTATGGGAAATTTGGAACTACAGAAATGATTTGGCTTTTAATAGAACAACAACTATTCATTTTTTGCAGGTTTTATTCCGAGCTACTACGATGATCCGTATGTGGTCCTTACTCACTCCGACGGAGGCCAGGGAGCGTCTGGTTACTGGATCTGTCCGGTGGGAGATGGTAGCGTGGGATATCTTCAACTAGTTTGGATGGCGGTCATGTAATAGGATAGGCAATTAGTTTACCTATCTTTTGTTATGTTAGCTGGTTGTGGCTTTTGGGAGTTTTGTTCTTGGCGTTGTGGCTCTGTGTGAGCTTGCCATTTTCTATTTTGCTTCGAGACCTTAAGACCTTGTTGAACCTCATTTTGATTTATATATGTGGTCGTATGCATCATTCTGATGCAGAGGCCGGGGTGTCCCCCCTTTTCAAAAAAATCTAAAGATTTCCCATCAATTAGGTGTTCTCACACGAACACATCATGTGTACCCTCGACGCCGGTGGTGGTGCACCGCAGCTCACATCGAAGGAGTCTCACCGAAAGCGCGATTCGCAGGTCGACCGGCGAGAGATTCAGAAGACCCGAAACCCGACACTCCCGGGAGGGACCCCGTCGGGGAGTGCGGCGGCTATGGGCTGCCCTAGGTCGGTCAAGCCGCCCCTGGAGCCTCGGTATTCGCAGCTCTCCAACACGAAGAACGACGAAGAACGAGGGAGCAAGAACGAGGGAGGAACAAAACGTAGATGAAAAAGTTGTAGATGCGTTTGCGATTGTGTGTTGTTGTTCAATCGGTCGTCACGTCTTGTCTATATAAGAGGCAGATGGACTTCCCGTACAAGAAAAGGACTTGCCTAGACGTTCAAATCATCAAAACCTAATAAAACACGGACTATTCACGACCCCCGGCCCGGATGTCCGGCTCAAGGCCCGGATGATCCGGCCTAGCCCAGTTTTTTGATAGCAGCTCATTGTTTTGGCTCTAAAATCCTCATACGACCTCGGATTTGGATGTTTTTTATATCAAAATCAACCGCCTTGACGACATGCACAACTTTCATGTTGAACACTTTTTTATCTGAGTCCATCATGAGGGTGTTTCGGGCCGTTTTCTAAAGTCTGCAGCAGAAAAACTTGTCCGGACGTCCGGACGATTGCCTGGATTGTCCGGCCTTTACCCGGATCATCAGGGACTTGACCCAGATCATCCGGCTTCAGCGCCAAATTTCTGGTGTCTTGATGCTCCAATTACCCGGATGATCCGGACCCCAGCCCGGATGATCCGGCCAAACATTGCTGCAGCGCACGGTTTTGCCTCTAACTTTTGCATACGATCCCGGATGGGGACAATCTTTATATCAAAATCGTCCGTTTCAACGAGACGAAGAACTTTGTAGTTGTAAATTTTTTCATCCAAAGCCGTCTTAATTAGGTTTCATGCCCTTCTTTAACCTGGTGTCAATATGAGCATCTCTAAGATTGGCATAAGTTTTGCATCCGAGCTTCGTTTTGGACCATCTCTATATTTATCTCGATTGGCTTGAAGAGAGCCATCCACTGGTGACATGAACTCATAATTTTAACATCATCTCATTATAGCCTCAAGTCACTCTTTGCGATCATGACATTTTCGAGCGTCAACACATGCCCCCCTGTTTTCGGCAAAGCTTGGATGCCGAAAAATAATTTATCCATAGTTTGTTCTAAGGACGATGTCAACACCCCATCGGACATTTATATGTTCTTAGGGCGATAGTTTTATATCGGCCACACCTTTTCTTAGGGTGATAGTTATATATCAGCCATATCTTTTCTCAGGGCGATAGTTATATATCGACCGTTGCCTGTCTAGGCTTCTTGCCACACCCTTGGATGGTACTTCTTTAAATATTTGTCATATAGAGCTCGAGGTAACAATGTGCCTTGTATGGATTCCACCAAATATGAGTTTCAGGAAACTATTCTTGTAATCCTAAAAGGACCTTCCCAACTTGGAGACCACTTCCCAAATTTTCTATCTTTCGAACCAATTGGTAGAATCACCTTCCACACGAGATCGCCAACTTGAAAATTCTTCAACTTGACCTTCTTATTGTAAGCTCTTGCTACCCTCAATTTACCTCTTTCTATGGCCTTCAAAGCAGCCAAACGTTTATCGGCAACTTCATCAATATTGTCCATCATCATGTTATAAAAGTCCACCGCCGATAAATCATTTTGTTTGGCTATTCTCAAAGCATTCAAATTCACTTCCACTGGTAAAACGGCCTCTTGTCCATATATGAGCTCATATGGAGTTACCTTTGAAGCACCATGCCTTGAGATTCTGTGTGCCCATAGAGCTTCGGACAATAGCTCATGTCATCTCCTTGGATTATCCTCAATCTTCTTCTTGATGAGCTTGATTAATATTTTATTACTAGACTCAGCTTGTCCATTGGCTTGGGCATAATATGGAGAGGAATTGAGCAACTTTATCTTATATGATTCGGCAAATTCTCTAACTTGATGTGACATAAAGGACGAACCTTGGTCCGTAGTTAATGTTTGAGGAATACCGAATCTATGAATAATATGCTCAGTTATGAATGGAATTACCTCTATATGCGTCATATTTTTGAATGGTATTGCTTCAGACAATTTAGTGAAATAATCGGTCACCACCAACATGAACCGATGCCCCTTTGAAGAAGAAGGATGAATCTCTCCAATAAAGTCTAATCCCCAACCTCTAAAAGGCCACGGCTTGATAATAGGATGTACCATAGCAGCGGGAGCCAACTGAATATCACCAAACTTTTGACAAGCTTCACATCCTTTATAATAACGGAAGCAATCATTAACCATCGTCGGCCAATAAAACCCAGCACGTCGTAATAGCCATTTCATCTTGGGAGCCGACTGATGAGTGCCACAAATACCTTCATGGACCTCTCCCATAGCAACTCTCGCTTGGTCCTCGTCCAAGCACTTTAAAAGAACATCATTAACCGTTCGGCGATAGAGACAATCATCTCTCATTGTGTATTTGAAAGCCATACGCGGAACAGTCTTGTCCACCCTTTTACTAGCATCACACAAATAATCAATAATGGGTTTCCTCCAGTCTTGATTTTCTCCTGCATTAAATATTTCATTAGTGGCCGAAATGGTGGGCTCCGGTTCGGCCTCCCCTATGTTGGCAAGACTAGACATCGGCCTTTGAGAAATATGAAACATGTCACGATCAACATGATAGTTGGATGCTTGTTGTGCCAACTCATTTGCTCTCCAATTGTCATGTCTAGATATATGAGCAATGCTAAAATAATCCAAATTAGAAATTATATCTAGACATTTATCAAGATAAACATTAAGTGATTCGTCAAAACATTGAAAGACTTTGGATATTTGTTGCACTACTAATAACGAATCACCAAAAGCCTCAATATGTGTAGCACCTATGGCAAGCAACATCTCTAAGCCGAATAACAATGCTTCATATTCAGCTTGATTATTTGTGCAGAAGTATTCTAAGCGGCATGAGGCTTCAAAAACAGCACCATGAGGAGATATATAAACAATACCAACACCTTGGCCATTGCTACAAACTGAACCATCAAAATATAATCTCCATGCTACTAATGAGACAAGGTTTATATCAATATCATGCTTGTCATCAATCCGATGCTCAACAATAAAATTAGCAACAATTTGGCCTTTCATGGATTTCAGAGATTCATAAGCCAAATCATATTCAATTAAAGCATAAGCCCACTTGCCAATTCTACCACTAAGAATTGGCCTATGCAACATGTATTTGATGACATTGGTTTGACAAGCTATAATACAAGTACTAGGCACTAGATAATGTCTCAATTTTGTGCAAGCATAATATAAGCATAAGCATAATTTCTCAATAAATGTATACCTTGTCTCGGAATCCAATAACCGTTGGCTCAAATAAGTAATAGCATGCTCCTTTCCTTCGGTCTCTTGAGTCAAAACAGCACCAATAATACCTTCCTCCGCTGCAACGTAAAGTCTAAATGGCTCCCTATGCCTGGGCGCTTTCATAACCGGAGGAGTGCACAAATATTTCTTAATCATATCAAATGCCTCTTGCTGTTTTGCCCCCCAAGTAAAATCAACATCATTCTTTAACCGAAGGATAGGAGTAAATGCATCAACCTTCCCTGATAGATTGGCTATGAACCTCCTCAAATAATTGACCTTGCCAAGGAATTTTTGCATATCTCTTTTGCATGTTGGAGCCTCTACTTTCTGTATAGCTTCTATCTTTTTGGGATCAATTTCCACGCCATCTTCATGAATAAAGAAACCCAGAAACTTCCCAGCCGATACACCAAAGGCACACTTCAAAGGATTCATTTTCAGCCCATATTCATTCTTTCAAAAGCCAAACGCAAATCGGCTAAGTGAGATTCAAAGCAATCTGATTGATAACAATATCATCAATATAAACCTCAAGCATAACACCAAGTAAATCATGAAAATTTAAATTCATAGCCCTTTGATACGTGGCACCGGCATTTTTTAATCCAAAGGTCATCATTGTCCACTCAAATAAACCAAGGAAACCGGGACATCGAAAAGCCGCTTTGGACATGTCCTCTTCGGCCATAAAAATCTGGTTATACCCCGCATTACCATCAAGAAAGCTAATGACCTTATGTCTAGAAGCATCATTAATAAGCATATCGGCTATTGGCATAGGATACTCATCTTTAGGTGTAGCTCTATTCAAATCTCTGAAATCAATGCACACCCTCAACTTGCCGGAGCCTTTCTTCTCTACTGGTACAATGTTAGAAATCCACTCGGCATACCTGCAAGGTCTAATAAAATTAGCTTTCAGCAAACGACCGATCTCTTCCTTGATCCGGTCATACGTTTTTGGATTAAACTTTCTGGACGATTGCTTGTATGGTCTAAAACTGGCCTTTATAGGTAACCGATGCTCCACTAGCTCTCGGCTTAAACCCGGCATCTCATGATATTCCCATGCAAAGCAACAAACATATTCTTTCAATAGCTCGATCAACTTAGCCTTATGATCGGCTCTTAAATTTTCGTTTACAAATGTCGGCCTAGGAATTGAACCATCTCCTATATCTATCTCTTCTAATGGATCGGCCAATGTAAAACCTTGTCCTAATTTATCCATATCATCTAACTCTTCTATGGACTCATACATATCGTTCTCGTCGGATCGATATTCTACAAGACGCTTTTGTAACCACTCTGGGTTAGGATCCATTTAAATACATCATACCTTGGAGCCGATTATCGCTAACCGGCTTTAAAGAAACGGGCACAAAACCACTTCTTGTGGCGCTAAGAAAATCATATTCTGATAAGTCGCGCCCCATCAAGCAAGTAGCATTGGGATGTTGCCAATCCACCGATGCATCGACCAAAGCAACACAAGTTGAATTATCCGCATGAATGACTTCTACTTCATCATAACCCATTGAATCAAAAACTAGTGCATAGTAGATGGCACGCATTGGTTCGCATGAACCCAATCGTGGCCTAATATCACATTGTAGTTACCTTGCACCTCGGCGACAAAGAATGCGGTAGCCAAAGTTTTGCTTCCCACCATAAGCTCCACATACATCACATCTTTGGCTTCAGTTTTCTCTTTGCCTTCAAATCCATTAAGAACCATGTTGGTCTTCAACTCTTCATCACGCAGCCCCAATTTTTTGAAGACCGAATATGGCATAAGATTCACCACAGCA
Organism: Triticum aestivum; assembly: GCF_018294505.1. Lineage (NCBI taxonomy): Eukaryota > Viridiplantae > Streptophyta > Magnoliopsida > Poales > Poaceae > Triticum > Triticum aestivum. Next base: position 277,957,693 of record NC_057810.1, read on the forward strand.
CCACCATCGACAAGCATTCTAGCAACTGGCAATCCATTAATATGACCTTTAAGGAACAATGGCTTCAAGTGCGTCACTGGTTCTTTTGGCTTCTCGAATATAGGATTTTTTGGAACAAAATCTAGCTGAGCTACCTCCCCTTCTTCATCTATAGCACGAAATTCAGCGGGTAAGTAATACACCATATTAATATCCATACCTTCATGAACTGGTGTAGACTCATAATCAAGCATTTCATCTCCTTCCGCAAGCATGTCCACTGACTCCGAAATATCTTCAAGGGAAGAGGAAGTAGTAGGGAAATTAAACGATGTAATAGTAGCCGCATCGTCCTCCGTTGGTGGTGTAGGTGTTGCTATGATCAAAGCAGAAGCTGCAACGTTTTCCTTTTGCTTTGGCCTCCACACTTGCTTTGGGGGTACCATGGGACGGCTTTCATTGAATAATTATCCCTTAGCTTTTCTGCTTCTTGTTCCTCCTTCTCATGACTCCTCATGCGCTGCAATCTCCTTTTTTGCGCCTTGGTCAAACCGGAAGGACACCACTTAGGCTGAGTATATTTTGGATCCCTCGACTTGGCCTTGCTTGTGCTAGCTTCATGATCATTAGCCATGGGGCCTTGCTGGACCGCAGCCACATCTTTATTAGAATCAGCCGGATTATCATCAATAATCGGCTCTTTGATTATTAATTCTTTAGTGCCTATCATAATAGTTTCACCACTAGCATTCTTCTCCTTTTGCTTGCTAGGCTCTGAAATTTCAGCACTTGGTGATTTGGCACGCCACACTTGCCGGTTGACCCTTTTTTAATTATCTTGCATTGGCCGATTGACACCATTGTTAAAACGGCCTTGTGTGGGATAAGAAAGCCTCTCATGAACGGGCCTCCTTGGTTCTGCCCAACCCGGATGAAAAGCATAAGGGGCCATTGGGGGATGCCCCCATCCTCCATTGAAGCCTCCCGTGTAGTATGGCGCATAGGGGGGCGGCGCCATCCATGGTCCTGGTGCCCATGACCCATATGGCCTTGCGTGATGCTGAAATTCTTCCCTCGGAGGTGATCTTGAGCGCTTCAAATTTGATGACCGGTTAGAACTGGCCGCTTGATTGGCATATTTGGACAACAGCATATCAAAAGTTGGCTTGATTCTCTTGCGCTGCACTTTATCTTCATTCGTCTTCCACTTGCCAACCTCTAGACTCTTGGGCTTGACAAATTTGACATGAGTGTTCTCTTGCACTTGTGGTTGCCCCCCGAGTGTGGGATTCTTGATGGTGATCTTGATTACCTCCTTGCCACCGGGTTGCTTGTCAAGCACAACTTGTCTCCCCAAGACCTTGTTGCTCTCCTCATTTTTCCTGGGCTCACCAATGACAATATTATTTTTATTAGCTGATTCGGCTATGTTGGGCCGAATTAACATCTTCTTCCCCTCCAAATCCATGGTGTTCATTGGGAAAGGCTACTTATCAACTTGCATCTCAGAAAAATTCAATCGTTCATCATTAATGGCCGATTGTATCTGTCGTTGAAAAACATTATAATCATTAGTAGCATGAGAAAAAGAATTATGATACTTGCAATAAGCACGCCGTTTCAGCTCTTCGAACGGCGGTAAAGTATGAGATATTCTAATAATCTTGGCTTGCAACAAAGCATCAAATATTTTATCACACTTAGCAATGTTGAAAGTAAATTTCATCTCTTCATCATGATTCTTATGAATCGACTTTAAATCATTGCAAGTAAACGGTTTGGCCTTAGATGGCCAAACAAATTCAGCAGCATAAATATCACCCTCATCGTCCGAGTGGTCACTATCATACTCAACCATATTCACCTTGGGACGATCAGTTTTATATCTATGCACCTCTTTAAGATCTTTGCTTCGGCTTTCTTGAGCCAAAGCCCTTTGCAAGACTTGGTTGATATTTAAAAACTCGTATCCTTCTAGCCTTTCTCTAATATGAGTTCTCAAACCACTAAGCACAAGATCAGCCAAATCTCTCTTGGTTATCACCAAACTATAGCACCGGTTTTTTGTATCCCTAAATATTTTGACATAATCAGAGACCGATTCATCATACTTTTGCTTAACCGATGTAAGATGGGATAGTTTAAGCTCATTGTCACCACTGTAGAAGTGATCATGAAACTTTTGCTCCAAGTGAAACCATGTAGTAACAGAACCAGGTGGTAACGCAGAAAACCACGAGAAAACAGTACCGGTTAAGATAAAGGAAAATAATGTACTCTCCACTCATCTCATGAACTTGCCTCACCTAATTGTGCCAAGTACTGACTAACATGCTCCCAGGTGGTTTTTGTGCCCTCTCCGTTAAACTTAACAAAATCTGGAATTTTATATCCTGGAGGGCATTGAATTGCATCAAAGTATTTTGGATATGGCCTTTGGTAAATACGGTTCCTTGGTAACTCAACTCCAAAAATTTCTCGGAGCATCTTAGCCATCTCCCCTCTAAGACTAGCTAGACTATCATCCACGGTGGACGATGAAGCTTGTGGCGATAGCATAGGAGGAGTAGGGTTAGTAGTTGTAGGTGTGAATTGTGGCATGCATGCCGAATTGTAATTCGGCAGTGATCTAACAGTGTTTGCTCTTGTAGGTAGGGTTTGGTTCGGCGTCACCGCCGAACTTGGCATACTCATGATAGGATTAATGGGTGCCGCAACAATTTGATTTGTGGGGCTAGGATAAAAATTCATCGGCACCGGGGGCGCCGATGAAATAGGTAAAGTTGGACTAGGGATTTCTGCGGTAACATGCACACCAACATTACCACTAGATGATTGAGGCACACTATTTTTAGCATTACTATTTTCCAAGAAAATTTGGTATAAAAGATTATTGCTATCAGTAATGCGACTATCAATTTCAGCCCATACTTTAGGAGAGAAGGTATTACTTACAGAGGGTTTAACCTATTCATCATGAAGAGGAGGAAACTTGATTTCTCCAACCGGAGTGATATTGCCTTGACAATCCTTTTTGAACTTAGCAAGGAACTCCTGCATCTCCTTCTCTTCACGCGCCTTCTTGTAATCCTCATAAGCTTGGCGATGTTCCTCCGATAACTCCTCAAAATTGGGCTTGATTATGTTATCGGCGTCGATTTTCCGAGGGCTTGGGAATCTTGTCATTGCCAGACATGATGGATGATGATGATGATTGATCTTTTCCTCAGCGGAGTCGCCAAAAAGTGTGTTCGCACATGAAAACGTCACGTGTACCCTCGACACCGGGGGTGGTGCACCACAGCTCATGTCGAAGGAGTCTCACCGGAAGCGCGATTCGCAAGTCGACCGGCGAGAGCTTTTGAAGACCCGAAACCCTACACTCCCGGGAGGGACCCCGTCGGGGAGTGCGGCGGCTATGGGCTGCCCTAGGTCGGTCAAGCCGCCTCTGGAGCCTCGGTATTCGTAGCTCTCCAACACGAAGAACGACGAAGAACGAGGGAGCAAGAACGAGGGAGGAACAAAACGTAGATGAAAAAGTTGTAGATGTGTTTGCGATTGTGTGTTGTTGTTCAATCGGCCGTCACCTCTTGTCTATATAAGAGGCGGATGGACTTTCCGTACAAGAAAAGAACTTGCCTAGCCATCCAAATCATCAAAACCTAATAAAACACGGACTATTCACGACCCCCGGCCCGGATGTCTGGCTCAAGGCCTAGATGATCCGGCCTAGCCCAGTTTTTTGACAGAAGCTCACAGTTTTGGCTCTAGAATCCTCATACGACCTTGCATTTGGACGTTTTTTATATCAAAAATCAACTGCCTCGACGGGACGCACAACTTTCATGTTGAACACTTTTTGATCTGAGTCCATCATGAGGGTATTTCGGGCCATTTTCTAAAGTCTGCAGCAGAAAAACTTATCTGGGCGTCCGGACGATTGCCCGGATTCTCCGGCCTTTACCCGGATCATCCGGCTTCAGCGCCAACCTTCTGGTGTCTTGATGCTCCAATTACCCGGATGATCCGGACCCCGGCCCGGATGATCCGGCCAAACATTGCTGCAGCGCACGGTTTTGCCTCTAACTTTTGCATACGATCTCGGATGGGGACGATCTTTATATCAAAATCGTCCGTTTCGACGAGGCGAAGAACTTTGCAGTAGTAAATTTTTTCATCTGAGGCCGTCTTAATTAGGTTTCATGCCATTCTTTAACCTGGTGTCAATACGAGCATCTCTAAGATTGGCATAAGTTTTGCATCCGAGCTTCGTTTTGGACCATCTCTATATTTATCTCGATCGTCTTGAAGAGAGCCATCCAGTGGTGACATGAACTCATAATTTTAACATCATCTCATTATAGCCTCAAGTCACTCTTTGCGATCATGCCATTTTTGAGCGTCAACACTAGGCTAGTTGGGGTTTCAGCATGAGCGCATAAGGATCAAAGATGATCCAAGTAGAACACTTTAAGTGGATCCATATCAATAGATTTTTAGCAAGCAAAGATGCAAGCAAATAGAAGGCACGTGGAAACATAAACAAAAAGACATACGAGAAGAAGGCGAAGAAAAGGCAAAGGTGAAGTGGGGAAGAGGAAAATGAGAGGCAAATGGCAAATAATGTAATGCGAGGGATAAGAATTTGTGATGGGAACTTGGGTATGTCTTGACTTGTGCGTAAGCCTCCCCGGCAACGGCGCCAGAAATCCTTCTTGCTACCTCTTGAGCATGCGTTGGTTTTCCCTTGAAGAGGAAAGGGTGATGCAACAAAGTAGGGTAAGTATTTCCCTCAGTTTTGAGAACCAAGGTATCAATCCAGTAGGAGGCTACACGCAAATCCCTCGTACCTACACAAACAAATAAGAACCTTGCAACCAACGCGATAAAGGGGTTGTCAGTCCCTTCACGGCCACTTACGAAAGTGAGATCTGATAGAGATAATAAGATAAGATAAATATTTTTGTTATTTTTATGATATAGATTGAAAAGTAAAGGTTGCAAAATAAAGTAGATCGGAAACTTATATGATGGAAGATAGACCCGGGGGCCATAGGTTTCACTAGTGGCTTCTCTCAAGATAGCATAAGTATTACGGTGGGTGAACAAATTACTGCCGAGCAATTGATAGAAAAGTGCATAGTTATGAGAATACCTAGGCATGATCATGTATATAGGCATCACGTCCGCGACAAGTAGACCGACTCCTTCCTGCATCTACTACTATTACTCCACACATCGACCGCTATGCAGCATGCATCTAGAGTATTAAGTTCATAAAACAGAGTAACGCATTAGGCAAGATGACATGATGTAGAGGGATAAACTCAAGCAATATGATATAAACCCCATCTTTTTATCCTCGATGGCAAAAATACAATACGTGCCTTGCTGCCCCTGCTATCACTGGGAAAGGACACCACAAGATTGAACCCAAAGCTAAGCACTTCTCCCATTGCAAGAAAGATCAATCTAGTAGGCCAAACCAAACTGATAATTCGAAGAGACTTGCAAAGATAACCAATCATACATAAAAGAATTCAGAGGAGATTCAAATATTGTTCATAGATAATCTTTATCATAAACCCACAATTCATCGGATCTCGACAAACACACTGCAAAAAGTATTACATCGAATAGATCTCCAAGAAGATTGAGGAGAACTTTGTATTGAGAATCAAAGAGAGAGAAGAAGCCATCTAGCTAATAATTATGGACCCAAAGGTCTGTGGTAAACTACTCACACTTCATCGGAGAAGCTATGGTGTTGATGTAGAAGCCCTCCGTGATCGATTCCCCCTCCGGAGCGACGGAAAAGGCCCCAAGATGGGATCTCATAGGTACAGAACATTGTGGCGGTGGAAATAGGGTTTTGTGGTGCTCCTGGATGTTTTCAGGGTATATGAGTATATATAGGCGAAAGAAGTCGGTCAGGGGAGCCACGAGGGGCCCACGAGGGTGGGGGCGCGCCTACCCCCCTGGGCGCGCCCTCCTGCCTTGTGGTCACCTTGTTTCTTTCTTGACGTCCACTCCAAGTCTCCTGGATTGCGTTTGTTCCAAAAATAACTCTCCCGAAGGTTTCATTCCGTTTGGACTCCGTTTGATATTCCTTTTCTGCGAAACACTGAAATAGGAAAAAAATAGCAATTTGGACTAGGCCTCCGGTTAATAGGTTAGTACCAAAAATAATATAAAAGTGTATAATAAAGCCCATTAAACATCCAAAACAGATAATATAATAGCATGGAACAATCAAAAATTATAGATACGTTGGAGATGTATCAGTAAGAATGTTGCATTTGAAGACAAAGGAGGTCCTGCTATTTCTGCTATCTGAAGCCCAGGATAATCCCAGTTCTTCTTTAGATACCAGTTGAAATTGTCATTAGATTATTGAACTTGCATGTTGTGTCATGTCTCTGAATGGATTATGTTGTAAGACCCCCGATGTTGTCCATGTGTTGTAATGATCCAAAAAATTTAGGTGACATAATCCTCAGTACTTGTATGATTGACATAAGGTGAACTGTTTTTCGTGTGAGCATATTGTATTGGATGAAATAACTGTTTGACTCAAAGTGTATCCAACCTACTGAATTCGAAGATCACGGCATTTCTAAATCATAATCAAATATAAAGGTGGAATAAATCTTTATTGTGGTTTTGAAGAAATAAATAACAAAACATATAATTATCTGTGGATATTCGTAATCGAATACAAATTGGATTTGAATTTAGTTGCCAGGGCCCAGGGCAAACGTGAATGCTAATTCTCCCAAGTTTTGAACGAGGCGGCTAAACACCCACTATAATTTGTGGGCTGCCCGAAGCAAGTGTTTGTGAGATGGAAATTACTGTCTACCCCTGACACTTGACATCCTTATCGACCGGATTTACACTGCTGTCGATAGGGGTAGACTAGTATAAGTTCAATTAGACGTGACACGACAGCCTCTGAGCCCATTCAGACACGGTGGGCGCCAAACGTGGGCGGCAAAACACATTTGATTCAAGCTCGTCCGAAAGACATGTGTCTCTCCCTCCATTTCCCCATTCATACACGGTGGGTGGCAAAACAAACTCTCCTCATCCGAAATCAATGTAGGCTAATATTTTAAATAGGGGCAGATGTGTAACTTTCCTCAGACGTGACACAACCTCCCTACCTGTCTGCCCCATTCATATACCGTGGGCAGCAAAACACCCTCTCCTCGCCCGAAATCGCTACCGGCAAATATTTGGGAGATGCGAGATTACCGTCCTGTCCCCAACCGACGTGATGTCCGAAATTTTAAACGAGGGATAAGTTCGTAACTTTCCCACATTTCAGACAAGCGCGTCCCAAAGTTTGAGATCCCCCCTCCCCCTCCATTTCCCCATTCATACACCATCGGTGCCACGACAACCTCCTCACTACGGCCAGCCTCCTCCGTCCGCCACCCCATCCTCCACCTTGCCGGAGTCGCTACCCCTACCCCGTCGTCCACTGCAAGAGATGGACGTCTCTCATCCACGGCGCCGGACCCGGATCCTTTCATCGCGTCCTCTCACTTCATCGACGCCGTCGTCCACCTTGCCATTGCCGCTCCTACGACCACCTCATCCATGGCAACAAGATTTATCCCCCGACCCGGCCATCTGCCGTCTAAAGTCTTCTTCCTCGCCACCGACAGCCATCGCACCCGCAACACCCTCAAAGTATCAGCAGAGGCCTACACGGCGTCGCAAGAGAGGTGGTACTCTTCCATATGTGCTTAAGTTATTGATCTCATCTAGAAAATAGATCTTCAATTGCTTACTGTACTTTTCTTGTCCATACCAAATGTAGTGGCTAGTTGAAAGCAAACATTGGTTGCGAAGTAGCTTTGTCCGGTTTGCACCTTCAGATCCGCCATGGCACGGTCACTATACTCATAAAGCTTATGGTTCCCCCCCTTTATATTCACTACCATCATCGTAGGTGCTTCGTGTCGTGCTAGCGCTGCTCCTCAAGACCTCAACCCAAAGCTTACGTGTTTAAATATGAATCTGATATGATGCTCATATCACTAAAACAAAGAACGTTTAATTGGTCGCCTAATGTTCCTATATTCGTTTCGAAAAGCATGTGCACCACCCACTAGTCCAGCTAGTTCCACTTTCCTGATTTTACACTTGATGCTTAGGGTTTTCCCCTTTTATCCACTCTACTATGATCTGCGTAGGTGCTTTCTGTCGTACTAGCATTACTCCACCCTTCAAGCTAAACAACACAACACTCAAAATTCCAAAGCTTAGTTGTTCAAATATGATTGTGATATGATACTGATATTAGTTAACAGACACATTTAATTGGTTAGCTAAAGGTCCCACTTGAGTTTCCAAATGCATGTCGCGACATATAGAGAGACAGTTGAATTGCATTTCTTTGTCACTTGTTGACTGTACTTTCTTGTCCATACCAAATCTTAGTTGTTATTTCAAAGCAAACATCGGTTGCAAACTACCCTTTGCATGGTTTGCAACTTCAGATCTGCCATCCCACTACCACGAACAACACTATACTCATCGTGCTTACAGTTTCCCCATTTTATGATGACCACGATCAGCCTACGTGGTTCGTGTCGTAATAGCACTGCTCCACCCATCGAGCTAAACAAGCTTACTTGTACAAATTCAAATCTGATATTATGCTGATATTAGTAAAACTAAGAGATGTTTAATTGGTCAGCTAAATGCTCCTACTTTAGTTTCTAAATGCATGTGAGCCACATATGGAGAGACGGGAAGGAATATTATTTATCTGTGTGCTCTGGTTCATCATGGGTGGCCAACCGACATTGTATAGAAAGACTTGTAATATCTTCAATTTGCTTGCTCTTCTGCTCTTCTTTAAGATGATTATCTTCTCTTGTGGTCGACTGGTCAGGTCAAGTTGTTCTCCCTTAGTATATTTTGAATCTGTCAGGTAAGGTCGACTTGTTCTTCTTTGATCAACTCACCACCGGTGATACGCATGTTGTCGATGAAACGGACCCATCTATCTCCTCCCACCCGCGTCATCTTTCGTCCTTTCTCGATCTCCATAGTGTAGGGGCCCCCAGGAGCCTCAAATGTCACAGAGTCTCTAGTCAGATTGTTGAATTCTGACCTCACATTGCATGGGACGATCTGTGTACAAAAAGCAAAATGATATATACATGATGCATTAATGCTAATAACACTAAAAAATAGTAGTTACTAGTTTCATATAATTTATTACCGCCGCATGAAGAAAACTAGAGTCGAAGTAGATGCCAAACAGCGTGCCAGTTGCAAGGCTGCTGGCGCACCTTGACTTGCACCGTTGACATGGTGGTGGTGGTGGTGGTGGTGGCGCCATTTCCCTAAAGCAATATGATTAAAAGATTAACGATCCAAAAAGTAAACATAAAGTTTTCATAGCTAGAGTTCACATGGCAAGAAAAATAACAACTAAAAAGTAAACATAAAGTTCAGTCCAACAATCACAAATTGCAAAAGTAGAGTGATTGTATGATAAAACACAAGAGTTTCATGTGCACCTCAAATCTATGTCAAACTTATTCTGTCGCGGACTCAAACAAAATTAGAATCCTGTCAGCAAATTGCCAATGAAGCATACCAAGGAAGCTAGCAATCTAGTAAACTAATGTCCCCAACTCTTCAGATGAAGCGTCGCTATCAGCATGAAATTTGCACTAAAGACAAGGTTAAACAATACTAGTGGCTCAATAATCTAGAGATGTAACAAACAAATATATGGCAAAACATAACAATACTTTGATCTCATCTCATCTTTGTTAATCACAACAAAGCACACTAAATAAACTATCCCCTTCTCATATTAGTAACACTAAATCTTGATGATTTCTGAGTATAGCACTTACAAATTAACTATTTTTCTATGTTAGGAACATGAGCATGTAGCTTTGTCTCTCACATGAACAACACCTATACAACATCCTATAGAAGGGCACTTGACACAACCCGAACCGAGCACTTACACTCCTATAGAAGCAATATCCATAACATCACATCAGAAAAGTCGAAACCGCCCAACCACAAAGCAAAAAAATCAAACATGAGCCAGCCCAATCCAATGCCAAATCATGTCAGCAACAACCAACCCAAATCCTCTACTCTCTCCCCTATGTGATACTAATTAACAGTAGGATCTAGAGATGCATATGTGATTCTAATTAACAGTAGGATCGATTGGAGCCATGCATCGAAGCGCGGAGCCACCGTGCAAACCCTAAATCCCAAAACATGGCGAGCCGCCGCGGAAAATCGATTGGAGCCCCTACGATGAACCCTAACCGAGAGATCGAGAGGAGCCACTGTGGCGCGCGCGGGGAGGAGGAGATCGAGAGGGGCACTTACGGGGCTGGAGCGTCAGAGGAGGCGAGAGGCGACCGCGCGTGGTGGCGGCGCACGGCACCGTTGACGGGGGTGAGGCGGTCGGGGACGAACCCTAACCGCGGTGGCGTCGTCGTCGGGCGGAGGGGGTCGATTGTGTGAGACGAGGGGGGTGCGGGGGCGCTCGCGGGTCGGTTTTCTTTAGCTATAGTAGTAGCGCTGGTTGGAGCACCACGCTACTGCTAAGCCCACCAGCTATAGCGCCCTTTCAGAACAAACGCTACAGCTAAGTGGGCTACAGATGCTGCCCTGCGGCCCATGTAACAGTACCGCGGCCCAAGCAAACAAACGCTGCTGTTATATGTTAGTAGTAACGTGTTTTCTACACAGCGCTACTAGTAATTACTAGTAGCGTGGGGTCACAAAACTTGCTACTGGTAAACTTCTATCTATAAGCATTTTCCTAGTAGTGTGGTGCTAGGCCGGGCTCCTGGCGAGGCCCGTCCGGCGATTGCTGGGGCACCAGCCCCCAGCCCTGTGCCGGGAGGGGGCATGCCGTCCCAGTGCCCTTTGCATTCGCCAGTGGCGGAGGGTGACGCGGAAGACGTACTCAGGCGTGCTCACGAGCGCCGCGCCCTTCGCCAAGAATTCCTCCAGGGGGCGGCGAATGCAGTGAGTTAGATCGGGGCGGAGCTTGCTGGCGAGGATGCGCACCTTGAGGCCGAAGGCTTGCGCCTCGCTGAGGAGAGGCGCAAGCTGAAGGTAGCCGTCGCCCTTGCTCGTCACCAGCGTGACCTTGACAACGCGAAGGCTGAAGCATCGCTGGCGGCCTCGCGAGAGGCCTGCTCTCAAGCCGTCGAGGAGGCCCGGGAAGTAGATCAACGGCGCAAGGATGCGGAGGAGAGCGTGTTGGAGCTTCAAGCCTGGAGCAACTCTCTGGAGCAGCAAGTGGAACTGCGCCAGGTGGCCCTTGTGTCGCTGAAGGAGGCTTCCGTCGACCAGGCGGAGCTCTAGAAGCGCGAGGAAGCACTGATGCTGGAGACCGCCGAGCGCAACCTTGACCTTGAGCGGTTGGAGATGAGGGAGCGCCTGGTGGCTCAGGCGGAGGATGACGTCGCCGCGCGCGAAGCCCGAGCCCAAGAAGAGGTCGACCGCCGCGTGGCGGAAGTTCACTCGGATCTCGAGAGCCAATACAAAGCGAGGTTGGAGCTGATCAGGGCCAAAGATGAGGGTAGGACCGCGGCCCTCAGGGCCAAACTGGCCGAAGTGACATGGGTGCAGACTCCTCCACAGCCGCCCTTGGCACAGCGCAGGCGGAGCTCGCCTCTTCCCTCGCCGAGCTGCTTCTTCTCCGATAGAGGGTTGATGGCACCGAGGCCATCGCGCGGCAGAACAAGGACGAGATCCGTCCGAGGCGGGTTCTGGAGCATGAGCACGCCCCCATGCTCCAAACGCTCAGGGAACGGGCTAACACGGCCCTGGGCAACATTTGTGAGGCCGCTGCCGAGGAGCCGCACGAGACCAACTATGCCGACAACCTCCAATATTTCACTGACGTGGTGACGCTTCTGGATAACCGCTCCGAGAGGTCCCATTGGCTCGTCGAGGAGAGGAGCCGAGCCTTGCTCGGGCATGCCTTCTCCTGTGTCTTCAGCTATCTGCAGGACAGGGATCCCCACTTCGATTTTGAAGCCGCCATTGCACCTATGCCCATAGCCATCCGGGGTGATCTGGCGCAACGGGTGGAAGACAACATGGACGCCCTCGTCAGGGCCTTCGCATCCGATGATGATGGCGTGATCATGGCCGCCGATGAAGGCAGCGTGGTGTACGCGCCTAGCGCTGGCGGACGTGTTGGTGGTGATGGTGATGATGCCAGTGACGCGAGCGATGCCTCTGGAGGCGCCCCAGATGACGCGGCGACTGATATGTCCGACTGATCGTACGTCACCGCTGTTTACCCTGCGTGAAGAAGGTTCGGGCTTGGCCCTGAAGACTGTAAGAGCATTTTGGGAGGGGAAGCCCCTCATGTAAAGGTTTGTGATCGATATCCTTGTAAGCGTAACGCTGCGTGTGAGCTTAGCTACTGGCCCGGTGATGGGTCAGCTGACCTGTTTACCTTTTGACCCCAACAAATCCCGAGCGGGCCTGTGGGGGCTGCATCGCCTTGAGTGTCTTCTGGGTGATCCCATTGATCCTGCGATGAGAACCTCCAGAGAGGGTGCGGCGACAGCGGTCCGGATTGTAGACGTGCTTGGCCTGGCCCGGCTCGCGAGGGGCTCGCGAGGGGAGGCAGCTGACGCTAACTTGGACGCAAAGCCGAAACCAGAACATGAGAGATTGCTCGAACGAGACTAAACACCCCTTCCCCAGACACACGCAAGTCTCAAGCTCAAATCCAACTTAAATTCAAATCGAAGAAACTTGTCAACAGAGGAAAAGGCAAAAAGCAAAAAGCTGCGTCCGACACCTAGTCTAGTCTTCGACGTCTTCTCACTAGCGCGGAGCTAAGTGCTGCCACTGGGCATGGGCGGGAGCCCCCGAGGCCCGAGGGCGGCTCTCCGGAGACTCCGAGGCATGTACAGCCCCATTCATTATTACGTGAGAGTGTCATGGGGCGGCGAGCTTCACAGGCACTGGGCCTTCTTCACAGGTACCGGCCTTGCTTCATATCGCTAGACGAGGGCCCCGCCTTGCGCCGCACTCTACCGCCATTGACGCCGACCAGAAACCAAGGACGACGCCAATGGGGTAGAGCGGTCGCTAGCGATTCCCCCGACGACCACGGGTCCTCTGCCGGGGGCAGGCCCTATGGCACCTCCCTGGCAGAGGGCCTACCTTCGGAGTGCGCCTTGCACCGAGCACTGCGGGGACGAACCCGGATCTCGGCCCCTCTCCTGCAGCCCCCGGTGCCCTCCTACCAAGGGGTAAGAGGTTGCAGCATTGGGGCAGCCATCTTCCACGGCGACCTGTACCTCCTGCGACCCATGGTTAGCATAAGCTTGCTCCTGAGGAATTAGTGGTACCAGATAGTTGCTGCCACCGGCACGGCCGTCGAGGCCCTCTTGGGGCTCCTGAAAGAGCTCAGCTTCTGGTGGCTCCTCGCCCCAGCCTGGCCCGAGGAACGAGCCATGTTCTTCTTCCAATGTGCACTCTCGATCCACCATGTGGGGCACATAAGCTTCTGGGACCCCGGCCCCGCGGTTCTCGCTGTAGTGCCCCACATGCCATGCAGTCCGCCCTGGAGCGTTGTCTTGAGGGTGATGGCGCGGTGGCCCGCCGAGGCCGAAGGTCGCGGCGTGTGCTCCTTCGCCGGCCAGAGATGGGGCCGGCGCAACTTGGCGCCCGGTGTCGACGGCCGGGTTGGCGTTAAGCAGGGCCTGGAGTCCGCTCGGAGTTGCGTGGGCACGTATGGGGCCGCCATACGGCCCGCCCGGGACCTGGGGGGGCAGCTGGACGCAGAAAGGAGGTGCTCCCGAGGCGGCGGCGTCCAGGAGCTCGGCTACTCGCTCCAGCAACACGTCACGGCCGCCCTCCAGCAGCCGGCACCATAGCAGCTCTCGGGCCACCGTGAGCGCGGCCCTGGAGTTCGCCTGCTCCCGTCAGGTGTGCGGCGCTGTGGCTGCGGCGTGGTTCAAATCTCTTGCTGCTGATCGCGCCTGCCGCGGTGTGAGGGCAGGCGGCGTTTGGCCGCGTCGCCCGCGCCCCGCAGCGCCCTGTGGAGCATGAGCTGCCTGAGGCGCAAGGTTGAGGTCGCCCTGGCCCGGCGGCATGGCATGGGCGGGCCACGCCGCCCAGCGGTCGGCGTTGGCAGTCGGGTCGCTTGACATCAGGGCGGTGAGGCGACGAAACGCGAGGCGGCGGAAAAAGGATTTCGGCGCACCCCTACCTGGCGCGCCAAATGTCGGATTTTGGGTTCGGCAGACCCTTGAGGTTCGAACACTGGGGTGCACACGAAGATCTTTCCCCTACCAGCTCACACGTCGAAGTCTCACAAGGATCTAAGCTAGAAAGAAGAACACACAAGGAACACAAGATTTATACTGGTTCAGGCCACCATTGTGGTGTAATACCCTACTCCAGTGTGTGGTGTGGTGGATTGCCTCAGGGGCTGATGATGAACATTACAAAGGGAGAACAGCCTCGCGAGGGGCTGTTCTTGAGCTGGTGCGATGAACTGCTAAGGTGAGTTCAGTCGCTTCTCTCTAGTCCATGCGTCTTCTCGAGATAGATGCTCGATCTCTCTCTCTCTGATCAATCTGTCTTCGATCCCCCCACTCCGTGGTGGCTAGTCCTATTTATAGAGGGAGGCCCTGGGCCTCTTCCCAAATAATGAGCGGGAAGGGCGCCAACAATTGGCCATTTTGAAGGGGAACATCTAGTACACTTATCCTGACTTCAAACAGGACATTTTGAGAAATACGCGAAGATGTAAATTTAAACCTTCTCACGAATGAATCAGTCAAATGGTAGTATTGAGGACACTTATCTTGCATGAAGTCCTCAAGATCGGCATTATGCACATATGCATCAAATTCATCCTTGATGCCCGCTTTGACCATAAACTCCTCTGACGGCCATTCACAAGGCCGCACGTCAGCTTCCCTTGGTGGTTCGTCGTCTTGCTCACGTATTGCAAGCCTAGGTCCTTTCTTCCTTGAAGAACCACCTTGGTACATTTTCCTGGACATATTTCTTCCTCTAAAAAATTTCTGAAATTTTTAGTAACTCAAAATAAAAGTAAATCAAACTCAACAAAATTGATAGCAACTACTCCCACAAGTGCCTAGAGCCTATATCATGCATTAGAATTACTTGGGACCATATAAATTTGGCATGCAAGCTCAAGAACAGGGTCACCTAGGCAGCAAAAATTTGCAATGAATAAAGCACTAGAACAAAAACTAATTGGACCATTCGAGGAGTCACATACCAAAGAACAATCTCCCAAAGCAGTTTTGTGAATGGAGCTTTGAGTAAGGAGATCGAAAATGGCAGCAAAATGAGCTAGAACTCGTGCTTGAGCTGGATGGTTATTTTTTTGGGAGGAAGAAGAAGTGTGTGGGTGCAGGAATAAGTGGAGGGGGGCACCATGGGCCCACGAGGCAGGGGGCGCGCCCTATAGGGGTGGGTGTTCCCTGGACCGTCGTGGCCAGGTGCCAGCTCCCCCTGTTGTGTTCTCAGTGCCAGATATTCTCAAATATTCCAGAAAAAACATATTAAATTTGCAGGGCATTTGGAGAACTTTTATTTTCGAGGTATTTTTTATTGCACGGATAATTTAGAAAATAGACAGAAAATACTATT
This sequence comes from Triticum aestivum, assembly GCF_018294505.1. Taxonomy (NCBI): domain Eukaryota; kingdom Viridiplantae; phylum Streptophyta; class Magnoliopsida; order Poales; family Poaceae; genus Triticum; species Triticum aestivum. Next base: position 277,973,338 of record NC_057810.1, read on the forward strand.
TTTACTTTATTTAATCTAAATAGCAGAAAGTAAAAGGAGGGTACAAAAGGTTGTGCCTTCTAACTTCGTCCATCTCATGCTCATCAAAAGGAATCCACTAACAAGGTTGATCAAGTCTTGTTAACAAACTCATTCCGAATAACATGGAACCGGAGAAATTTCGAATAACACTAGGTTACCTCAACAGAGATATGTACATCCCCAATAATAAGAATATCATATTTCTTCTTGACAGTAGGAAGAGGAAATTCAAAACCTCCAATAATAATCGATGGAATTTTTCCAATAGAATTGATGCTATGAACTTGAGGTTGTTTCCTCGGAAAGTGTATCGTATGCTCATTACCATTAACATGAAAAGTGACATTGCCTTTGTTGCAATCAATAATAGTCCCTGCAGTATTCACAAAGGGTCTACCAAGGATAATCGACATACTATCGTCCTCGGGAATATCAAGGATAACAAAGTCCGTTAAGATAGTGACGTTTGCAACCACAACAGGCACATCCTCACAAATATCGACAGGTGTAGCAGTTGATTTATCAGCCATTTGCAAAGATATTTCAGTGGGTGTCAACTTATTCAATTCAAGTCTACGATATAAAGAGAGATGGATAACACTAACACCGGCTCCAAGATCACATAAAATAGTTTTAACATAGTTTATTTTAATGGAGCATGGTATAGTTGGTACTCCTGGGTCTCCAAGTTTCTTTGGTATTCCACCCTTAAAAGTATAATTAGCAAGCATGGTGGAAATTTCAGCTTCCGATATCTTTCTTTTATTTGTAATAATATCTTTCATGTATTTAGCATAAGGATTTACTTTAAGTATTAGTTAAGCGCATACTAAGAAGATAGGTCTAATCATTTCAGCAAAGCACTCAAAATCCTCATCATCCTTTTTCTTGGATGGCTTAGGAGGAAAAGGCATGGGTTTCTGAACCCATGGTTCTCCTTCTTTATCGTGCTTCCTAGCAACAAAATCTCTCTTATCATAACGTTGATTCTTTGATTATGGGTTATCAAGATCAACAGCAGGTTCAATCTCTACATCATTATTATTGCTAGGCTGGGTATCAACATGAACATTATCATTAACATTATCACTAGGTTCATGTTTATCACCGGATTGTGTTTCAGAATCAGAAATAGAAATATCATTGGGATTCTCAGGCGTGTCTACAACAGGTTCACTAGAAGCATGCAAAGTCCTATCATTTTTCTTTTTCTTCCTTTTAGAAGGACTAGGTGCATCTAAATTATTTCTCTGAGAATCTTGCTCAATTCTCTTAGGGTGGCCTTCAGGATACAAAGGTTCCTAAGTCATTTTACCAGTTCTAGTAGCCACCGTAACAGCAAAATCATGTTTATTATTTAATTCATCAAGCCAATCACTTTGAGCTTTAAGTACTTGTTCTGCTTGTGTGGTAACCATAGAAGCATATTTACTAATGAGTTTAAGTTCACCTTTAACTCTAGCCATATAATCACTCAAGCGTCCAATCATGTAAGCATTACTCTTTAATTCTCTACCAACATAAGCATTGAAATTTTCTTGTCTAGCCATAAAGTCATCAAATTCATCCAAGCATTGGCTAGCAAACTTAGTAGACGGGATTTCAACCTTATCATATATATAGAAAGAATTTACCTTTACTACCTGTGTCGAGTTATCAGGACCATGTATTTCTTCAATAGGTGGTAAATTAAGACCATTTATTTCTTCAACAGGAGGTAAATTCTTAACATCTTCAGCTTTAATACCTTTTTCTTTCATAGATTTATTTGCCTCTTGCATATCTTCAGGACTGAGAAATAAAACATCTTTTTTCTTCGGAGTTGGTTTAGGAATTGGCTCATGAGTTGGCTCAGGAGTTGGCTCAGGAATTGGCTCAGGAGTTGGCTCGGGAATTGGCTCAGGAAGAGTCCAATTATTTTCATTAGTAAACATATTATTCAATAGTAATTCAGCTTGATCGACTGTTCTTTCCTAGAAAACACAACCAGCACAACTATCCAAGTGGTCCTTGTAAGCATCAGTTAGTCCATTATAAAAGATATCAAGTATTTCATTTTTCTTAAGAGGATGATCAGGCAAAGCATTAAGTAACCAGAGAAGCCTCCCCCAAGCTTGTGGGAGACTCTCTTCTTTAATTTGCACAAAATTATATATTTCCCTCAAGGCAGCTTGTTTCTTATGAGCAGGGAAATATTTAGCAGAGAAGTAATATATCATATCCTGGGGACTACGCACACAACCAGGATCGAGAGAATTAAATCAAGTTTTAGCATCACCCTTTAATGAGAACAGAAATATCTTAAGGATGTAATAGTAGCAAGATTTCTCATCATTAGTGAACAGGGTTGCTATATCATTTAACTTAGTAAGATGTGCCACAACAGTTTCAGATTCATAGCCATAGAAAGGATCATATTCAACCAAAGTAATTATCTCAGGATCGACAGAGAATTCATAATCCTTATCAGTAACAAAGATAGGTGAGGTAGCAAAAGCAGGGCCATATTTCATTCTAGCATTCAGAGTTTTCTTTTTCAGTTTAGCTAATAACTTCTTAAGATCAGATCTATCATTGCGAGCAAGAAAATCTCTAGTAGTTTCTTCATCCATAACATAACCCTCTGGAACAACAAGCAATTCATATTTAGGGGGAGAACCTTCATCATCACTATCTTCAATAATTTCATTTTCAATAATTTCATTCTCTCTAACCCTAGCAAGTTGTTCATCAAGAAATTCACCAAATGGCACAGTAGTATCAAGCATAGAAGTAGTTTCATCATAAGTATCATGCATAGTAGAAGTGGCATCATCAATAACATGCGACATATCAGAATTCATAGCAGAAGCAGGTTTAGGTGTCGCAATCTTACTCATAACAGAAGGAGAATCTAGTGCAGAGCTAGATGGTAGTTCCTTACCTCCCCTCGTAGTTGAGGGATAAATCTTAGTTCTTTCGTCTTTCAAGTTCTTCATAGTGACTAGCAGATATATATCCCAAGTGACTCAAAGAACAGAGCTACGCCCCCCGGCAACGGCGCCAGAAAATAGTCTTGATAACCCACAAGTATAGGGGATCGCAACAATTTTCGAGGGTAGAGTATTCAACCCAAATTTATTGATTCGACACAAAGGGAGCCAAAGAATATTCTCAAGTATTAGCAGTTGAGTTGTCAATTCAACCACACCTGGATAACTTAGTATCTGCAGCAAAGTATTTAGTAGCAAAGTAGTATGGAAGTAATGGTAACAGTGGCAAAAGTAACAGCAGCAGATTTGTAGTAATTGTAACAGTAGCAACGGGAAAGTAACCAAGCAAAGCACAATATGTGAAAAGCTCGTAGGCATTGGATCAGCGATGGATAATTATGTCGGATGCGATTCCTAATGTACTAGTTATAACATAGGGTGACACAGAACTAGCTCCAGTTCATCAATGTAATGTAGGCATGTATTTCGAATATAGTCATACGTGCTTATGGAAAAGAACTTGCATGACATCTTTTGTCCTACCCTCCCGTGGCAGCGAGGTCCTAATGGAAACTAAGGGATATTAAGGCATCCTTTTAATAGAGTACCGGACCAAAGCATTAGCACTTAGTGAATATATGAACTCCTCAAACTACGGTCATCACCGAGAAGTATCCCGATTATTGTCATTTCGGGGTTGTCAGATCATAACACATAATAGGTGACTATAGACTTGCAAGATAGGATCAAGAACTCACATATATTCATGAAAACATAATAGGTTCAGATCTGAAATCATGGCACTCAGGCCCTAGTGACAAGCATTAAGCATAGCAAAGTCATAGCAACATCAATCTCAGAACATAGTGGATACTAGGGATCAAACCCTAACAAAACTAACTTGATTACATGGTAAATCTCATCCAACCCATCACCATCCAGCAAGCCTACGACGGAATTACTCACGCACGGAGGTGAGCATCATGAAATTGGTGATGGAGGATGGTTGATGCTGACGACGGTGACAAATCCCCCTCTCCGGAGCCCCGAACAGACTCTAGATCAGCCCTCCCGAGAGAGATGAGGGCTTGGCGGCGGCTCCGTATCATAAAACGTGATGAAACTTTCTCTTTGATTTTTTCTTCACGAAAGCAAATATATGGAGTTGGAGTTGAGGTCGGTGGACGTCCAGGGGGGCCCACGAGGCAGGGGCGCGCCCTAGGGGAGGGGGCGCGCCCCCCACCCTCGTGGACAGGGTGTGGGCCCCCTGACGTTGATTCTTTCGCCAGTATTTTTTATTAATTCTGAAAAATTGCTCCGTGGATTTTCAGGTCATTCCGAAAAACTTTATTTCTGCACAAAAATAACACCATGGAAGTTCTGCTGAAAACAATGTCAGCCTGGGTTAGTTCCATTCAAATCATGCAAGTTAGAGTCCAAAACAAGGGCAAAAGTGTTTGGAAAAGTAGATACGACGGAGACGTATCAAATGGCCAATAATAAACCGTGTTATGGCCGTAAACGGGCTAGTTGGAATAGTCCATTCATGGGCCGACCATAACGGGTCGTGGTTAATTGGCCGTATTTGATGACGCTATGAAAATGGCCCAATGTATTAACGGGCCACAAACGGGCCGACTATAACCACGGGCTAAATTTGGCCCACAAGCAGAAAATGACAGTAATGGGTCGTAAGTAACCGAATGCTGGAAATGAGCCCAAGAATAAATGGGCCCTGAGAAGGCCAAAAGATAACATGGGTTGGAAATGGCCCAATGGAATAATGGGCCGTTAATGAGTATAAACTGATACACTGTTCATTACGGGCCAGTTTCACCACGGGCCGTTAATGGGCCAAGAGTTACAAAGGGCCTCATATGGGCCGAAAGACGTCATGGGCCGGAAGTTAAAACAGGATGGAATCATATTGGACGACCTAGATGACGCTACTAGGCCTAATTCGGATAGGCCCTAACGGGCCCTAGCTTAGCGGGCTATAAATGGGCTATATGCGAACAGGCCGTTTACAGGCTTTTCGTGGGCCGGCCCGCCACCTTTTGACCAAGTCAAACGGGCCGGCCTTTTCATAGGAATGGGCCTTTGTTGGGTGATACGTCTCCAACGTATCTATAACTTTTGATTGTTCCATGCTATTATATTACCCATTTTGGATGTTTATGGGCTTTACTTTACACTTTTATATCATTTTTGGAACTAACCTACTAACCGGAGGCCCAGCCCAAATTGCTGTTTTTTTTGCCTATTTCAGTGTTTCGTAGAAAAGGAATATCAAACAGAGTCCAAATGGAATGAAACCTTTGGGAGGAATCTTTTTGGAACAAACGCAATCCAGGAGACTTGGAGTGGACGTCAAGAAGCAGTCGAGGCGGCCATGAGGCAGGAGCACCACGAAACCCTATTTTCACCGCCGCAACCTTCTATACCCATGAGATCCCATCTTGGAGCCTTTTCCGGCGCTCCGTCGGAGGGGGAATCGATCACGGAGGGCTTCTACATCATCGCCAAGGCCTCTCCGATGAGTTGTGAGTAGTTTACCACAGACCTTCGGGTCCATAGTTATTAGCTACAAGGCTTCTTCTCTCTCTTTGAATCTCAATACAATGTTCTCCTCGATCTTCTTGGAGTCTATTTGATGTAACTCTTTTTGCGGTGTGTTTGTCGAGATCCGATGAATTGTGGGTTTATGATCAAGTTTATCTATGAGAAATATTTGAATCTCCTCTAGATTCTTTTATGTATGATTGGTTATCTTTGCAAGTCTCTTCGAATTATCAGTTTAGTTTGGCCTACTAGATTGATCTTTCTTACAACTGGAAAGTGCTTAGCTTTGGGTTCAATCTTGCGGTGTCTTTTCCCACTGACAGCAGGAGCAGCAAGGCACGTATTGTATTGTTGCCATTGAGGATAAAAAGATGGGGTTTATATCATATTGCTTGAGTTTATCCCTCTACATCATGTCATCTTGCCTAATGTGTTACTCTGTTCTTATGAACTTAATACTCTAGATGCATGCTGGATAGCGGTCGATGTGTGGAGTAATAGTAGTAGATGCAGGCAGGAGTCGGTCTACTTGTCGCGGATGTGATGCCTATGTACATGATCATGCCTATATATTCTCATAACTATGCACTTTTCTATCAATTGCTTGACAGTAATTTGTTCACCCACCGTAATACTTATGCTATCTTGAGAGAAGCCACTAGTGAAACCTATGGCCCCGGGTCTATCTTCCATCATATAAGTTTCCGATCTACTTTATTTTGCAACCTTTACTTTCCAATCTATATCATAAAAATAACAAAAATATTTATCTTATCTTATTATCTCTATCAGATCTCACTTTCGCAAGTGGCCGTGAAGGGATTGACAACCCCTTTATCGCTTTGGTTGTGAGGTTCTTGTTTGTTTGTGTAGGTACGAGGGACTTGCGTGGATCTTCCTACTGGATTGATAGCTTGGTTCCCAAAATTGAGGGAAATACTTACGCTACTTTGATGCATCACCCTTTCCTCTTCAAGGGAAAACCAACGCAGTGCTCAAGACTTAGCATTGGGTCGTGCCACGTGTCGACGTATCATAGGCGCCTTCGTTCCAATGAGTGGATGACATCTGTCCCAACGGTGAGCCGACACGTGTTTCCTCCAGCCAATGATGATTTTACACATGGAAAATCCCCATTGGTCGGGGTTGTGAATGGGTTATCGGATCCAAAACCGGACCCGATAGCTTAACGGCGAGCCGTTATGATGGATGCCACATGTCGGTCACCCTTGACGAAAGCACTTCTATGATGCGCGATTTATTGTCATGGAAAGTGACACTTCCGTGATGATAATTTTGGTAATGTCATGGAACACTTCTACGACAGCACAGGTATGACTATCTTGATTCTGTCATAAAATCCTCATGGATGTACATGCATGGCAGAAAACGTGACCTACTGTGACAAACACGTATCATCACGGAAGTGTATTTTTTTGTAGTGGTAGAATCAGTAAGGTTTAATGATGGAGTAGTGCAAGTAGATCATTTTGATGATGTTGATTCGTTCATGTGAATGGCATGCTTTGCATGTCGAATAGTTGCATGATCATGGCATCTGATGACTTGGGTGATTTTATTTTCAAGTTAAACCTGATAATAATCCAACTTGAATATAACGTTGATCTAGTCATGGTGCCACTGAATCGAGTTATTCTCAGTGCGACCACATTTACCTTTATGGGGAGGTCTTGATTTGGTCCGTTGTCATGCCTCTTGCTGGTGCCTCCAACGAGGGAAGGTTATGGGTGTGCCAGTGCCCATTTGTTTTTATGGTACCTTGTCCCCATTTGGGACCGTTTTTGCCACCACGGTGGCCGTTGATGCCTTTGGTAGGCACGGGGCCACCCATGACTTAGCCCAGAGGGGAGTTGGTCGGAGTGGCCGGGAGAGTGTCATGGCAATGGAAGGGTTTCATCAGAATGTCGTTGGTCCACCCGAATGGGGTGCCGAGGCCATGGATTCCGAGGTGTGGGTAAAGTGTGCTACCTCTGCAGAGTGTATTTAATCTATCGATAGCCACGTCCTCGGTTACGGACACAGCTCGTGAATAAGTCACACCATGGATCAACATTAATAAGTATTCTTGCACACTAAAGATTTATTGTTGGCACTGGCTCTGTGATGATCTGTGGGATCATGAGATGATCGTGAGTGTTGGCTTCAGTTGTGATCCGGGTATGATCACCGTTCGGTTACGAGGTAACCCTTCTGGTAAGCGAGTCCGAGGGACTCGGTGCACAAGTTGGTTTCACCGCATCAGTAGTATGATTTGCATTGCATTAACCTGAATAATTGTCATGTTATTGTTTGCCATTATGCTTATGTTTGTTGTGAGCTTGCAAGTACATTCAATGTACTGACTTGGCGTGTCATGCTAGATTTCAGGCAAGTAGTATCGGATCGGAGAGCTTCCAACGTCTAGATCGTGTCCACGTCGGTGTCCCTATGCTATGGAGTTCCACTTCGTCGTCATTCCGCTGCCACGTAGTTTATGTGATCGAGGCCCCTTCATGTTCAATAAATAATGCACATACTGTTTAGCCGCACCGTGTGGGCCGCTTGGCCTCGCAACTAGATGTAATATCAGACTTATGTTTCCACTAGCATCAATAAAGCAGTTGTTTCTGTACCATGATGTTGTGTGTTGCCAAAAGACTTGATCTCTGGGCTGGCAATGCAAGGTAAACCGGTTGCTCTGCGCCGGGGTGCCACACCTCTGTTTTCTTTTTCCATTAATTATTATAGTGCCAACCTATGCCAAAATTTGTATCCATTAATTTATCATACCATTATGTTTGTAACATCCCAAATTTACAATTTGGCATGTTATACATAGGTCATCATTGCATATCATATTTTTTTCATTTTGGTTAATCCTAGAAATTCTAAGCAACTCAAGGACCCACGGAGAGAGTTGGGGATTTCAATTATTTACATATTTGAGTTTTCTCAAATATTGAAAAAAAGGATCATTTTGGTTTTAATCATTTTCTCTCCAAATATTTCCAATGTCAAAATAAAAGAGAGGGGATAAAATGACATCCCCAGAATAAAAGAAATATTGGAGGAAAATGTTAAAATCAAGTAATTAATTTATTTGGACTTCTATCGCTATTTCATTTGAATTAGAAAAATATGCATGTTTTCAAAATTGCATTTTTAGGCCAGAGAAATGTTCACTTTGTTCTAAATATTCTATTTAGACGGTGAAAATAGTATTTGGCCCGACTGGGCCGAAGGCCCAGCCGAGCCGGGCCTCGCCGCCGCCGCCTCCCCGTGCGGGAGGGAGACCCCACCGCCGCCACGACCGAGTCCGGCCGGGGCACGCCTCCCGAGGCCAACCCTGACCCGGCGCCCCCTTCCCCAAGCTTCGCGCCACCCCTCCCCCTCTTAAATACCCCGCCGCCGACACCCCGCAACCCCACCTCACCCCGTACCGCACCCCGCCGCCGGAAGCCGCTGCTGTCGCCGCCTAACGCCGCTGCCGCCCGCGCCTCCCGCCGATGCCCCGCCGCCGAGCCGCGCCACCCCACCGACGCCCCACCCCGCCGGAGCCTCGCCGAAGGTATATGCCACCGTCGCCGTTTCAGTTTTTTTAGAAACCTAGATCTGTTTATTTTGAATAGATCGGTTTGGTTTTTTCGGTTTAGTTAATTAGCGGACGTTTGTCCGTACGTTCGTTTTAACAAATGTTGTTCGTCAGTTAGTCACAGACAGCGAACATTTGTTCATCAACCTGTTCACCTTGTTTTATTTTCCAGGGTTTTTCTGCGATTATTTTCGATCGCAATTTCTGCCCTGATCTTCGATCGAGTATATCTTTTCGCTCGTTTATCCAAAAGATGAAACAAGCGCCTAGATCTTTGTCTCGAAGCCCTCTTTCTGTTTAACCAACTTGAACATGATTTTGGTACTGTAAAATTTGACTTTAGTCCAGATTAGTAAATGATTCTAGTTTCTTTCATAGTTTGAGTTTCGTTGCTCCATTTGATTTGATTCCTTTTTGCAAATCGGAGTTCTTCAGTTGAACTTTCTAGTTAGATCTTCTTATTAGAGTTTTATCCGTGCTTTTAGTTTGAGTGCTTATGTATGTTATTGTTTGTTTGTGATAGAATTCCCGGAGTGCGAAGCGTGCTACTACGAGTCTCTAGGTTTTGCGGATCATCAGCAAGGCAAGTAACACTTTAATCATATCGCTTTATTACCCATGTTTTTATGCATTAGTTCCAACCCTCAAACATTGCATGGTTAGGATCTGAATAACATGTCGGTTTGGGAAGTATATGATGATGTAGAACCTATTGCCCTTTTGTTATCAAACCTTTGGGAGTTACCTCTATGTTATGCTCAGGATTGCTATGCTATGCTCGTAGACGTGGGTTGGGTGAGTGTACCATGACAGATGTGAGTATTGCTAACTAATGGTTAACTTAAGGTGGCTACTTAAATACACATCTGGGTGGATTGGTTGAGGCACCCTAGAGTACCCAGTGGTTGTCAGGGCACCTGGAGAATCCAGTGTTGTCCTCGGATATCCTGGAGTACCCGTGTGATCATCCAACGGTTCGCCACCCAGGCTCAAAGGGATCATAAGATTATTCGGGCTAGAAACTTCTGTGTGCAGCCACAAGCTATTTTGAGCTCTAGCATAGTTGAGTAAGTTGCCTGACCTCTTTCAGTGGTGGGCTAGCAGATGTAGGGGAAAGTAGGTGTAACTATCCACCCAGAGTAAAGAGTTAATGTTTCTGAAAGACTGTGTCTCGGTCATCTGTTTCTCAAACACCATGTAGTGCTAGAAATTCAACGGAGGAGATTGAGTCTTGTGGGGAAAAGTGTGCAAACCTCTGCAGAGTGTACAAACTAATCATGATTAGCAGTGTCCTGGTTATGGACATCTTGAGTATCTGGTTCTTGGATTATCATGTTGATCTCATCACTCTAAATTAATTTGTTGGGTTAATGATATTGCTTAACTGGGATTGAGTTGGAGGAACCTTCTCAATGTTTAACAACCACCATGATAGTTAAATAAAATTTATTCATTAGTTGTAGGGAAAAGTCGGCTTTATGCAAAACTTTAACCATAGAGCTTTCCATCAGCAATATATGCATGTAGTGATAGCATTTATTCTGTTCATTACTCTATGTGTTACATCGCCAGCATATTTGATGTGTTGACCCGTTTCGGGCTGCAACATATCATGTTGCAAACTTTTCAAACGACGAGTAAGGTGCCATAGGTCGTTGTCGTTCACTCAGCCATGCCGTTGGAGTTGATGGACTCACTTTATCTTCCAAGCCTTCCGCTATTATCTTATTTAGATGGCCTTAAGCCATATTATTGTAATAAGTTCTCTTTTGAGACATTCGATGTAATAAGTGTGTGATTGAAACTCTGTTATAAATCCTCAAGTACTGTGCCTATCATCATTACCGATTCAGGGATGACACTGATGCACAGAGACTAGAGTGTTGAGGTCTGGTCGCTACAAGATGGTATCAGAGCACACGCTGACTGTAGGACATGACCACTAAGCTAAAACCATAGGTCACTCTTCTCTACTCATTTCCGACTCCTCTCCCTTTTCTACTCTATAGGATGGCGTACTCAAGGAACAAGTTTACACAACTGGATGAAGACACCCCGTTTGGACGACACTTGAAGGAAGTTACTAGGTACCTGAACATCGGAATACCAAGCTTCACCGGGACCTACATCGCCACCTTACTAGAAGAGGAGCGTTGGATGATTTGAGTTCAAGTTCCAGGAAGGACTTGCATGCCAGTCACGGAGCCCATAGAGTTTTCCTTCGATGCACAAACCTGGAGTATTCCCCCATGTATATAGAATAGACCGAGCACTTTTTGTAATGATAGTTAGACCGATTGTAAGCCCTTGTGTGAATTGATTGAAGTGAGATGATTGTGTTTGTCTCATGTGCATATGGGTAGTGTTTTCCCTCTATACCATATTCTATTTTGTTTTCTCACCTTTTCTAAACCCATCAGATGCCTCCGAGACGTGACAATGGATTTGCTTTCCCACCGGAGCTCACTCAGTTGATTCAGCAGCAAAATACCTTGATGCAGCTACTAGTTCAGAATCAGAACCAAGGCAGCAGCAGCAACAACAACAACAACAACCCACCACCACCACCACATGTTGATCACTTAGCCCATTTCCTAAGGCTGAATCCGTTGGTGTTCTCTAGTAGCACCGAGCCGATCGTTGCAGATGATTGGCTCCACAAGATTGGAAGGGAGCTGACCGCTGCAGGATGCACAGATGCGGAGAGAGTGCGTTTTGCCGCACATCAGCTTGATGGACCCGCAGCATCATGGTGGGAGAATTTCACAGCCACTTACCCCATTGACACTGTTACATGGGATCAGTTTCAGCAGGCTTTCCGCACTGCCCATGTCTCAGCAGGAGCTATGAACATGAAGAAGTGCGAGTTTCACAACTTGCGCCAAGGAGGATGCACAGTGGGCCAGTATGTGGATGAGTTTAGTGAGTTAGCACGTTATGCCCCTGATGACATCGCTGCAGATGCTGCTAAGCAAGAGAAGTTTCTGGAAGGACTGAATGATGAGCTGAGCATGCAGTTGATAGTGGCAACATTCAACAACTACTAGGAGTTGGTAGATAGAGCTCTTATGATTGAAGGGAAGCAGCAGCAGATAGATAGCCGCAAGAGGAAGTATGGACAAGGGAAGTACAATTCAGGAGCTCAGCCGAGACCTCGTTTTACCCGGAACTCAGGAGGACACATTCACCATGACCATGGAGGCCATAATTCAAATGGAGGAAGTTCGCATAACCATAGTGGCCCCAAGAATGGGAATGGGAATGGAGGAAGCAACGGCCAGAACCGTTCCAACCCAGCAACGCCCGCCAAGAAGGACTAAGTCACATTACTTGTTTCAAGTGCAGGAAGAATGGACATTACGCCACTGAGTGTTCTGAAGCAAAGAATGGAAATGGCAATGGAAGCTCTGGGAAGAAGCCCAACCCTTTCAAAAGGGGACAAGTGAAGCACGTTAGCATGGAGGAGGTTGAAGAGCAGCCAGATGCAGTTATAGGTAAGATTTTGGTTAAGTCATTTACTGCAATCGTTCTTTTTGATACTGGTGCATCGCATTCATACATATCAAGGGGATTTGTGGATAAATATAAGTTGCCCACCAAAGTTCTTAGGACACCTATGCTAGTAAGCTCGCCAGGAGCAGAGCATATGGCAAGCCAAGGATGTTTTCAGATGCCATTGACCATAGGTAGGCATGTTTTCCCCTCGGATCTGATAATTTTGGAGTCGCAAGGATTGGATGTGATATTGGGTATGGATTGGCTATCGATGTATGGAGGAAACATCGATTGCGCCAGTAAGTCAATTATGCTCACCACCCCAGAAGGAAGAAGGATTAAGTATGTATCTCGGCATATGCCGAAGAGGACTCAAGTGAATCCCTTATCAGGAGTTGTACAGGAGGAAGTACCAGTGGTGAAGGATTATCCCGATGTATTTCCGGAAGAGTTGCCAGGCATGCCACCGGATAGAGACATTGAGTTTTTGATTGAGCTTTTGCCAGGCACAGGGCCAATATCAAAGAGACCGTATCGAATGCCCGCAAAGGATTTGGAGGAAATTAAAAATCAGATTAAGGAGTACTGGAAGAAGGTTATATTCGACCAAGTTCGTCACCTTGGGGAGTCCCAGTACTTCTAGTGGAGAAGAAGGATGGATCATTAAGGATGGTTGTTGATTATCGTGCGTTGAATGAAGTGAAGATCAAGAACAAGTACCCACTGCCGATGATCAATGATTTGTTTGACCAGTTGCAAGGAGCTAAAGTATTTTCCAAGATCGTTCTGTGATCAGGATATCATCAGCTGAAGATTCAAGAGCAGGATATACCTAAGACAGCTTTTACCACAAGGTACGAGCTATATGAGTATACCGTTATGTAATTTGGTCTGACTAACGCGCCTGCCTATTTCATGAACATGATGAACAAGGTGTTTATGGAGTTTTTGGATAAGTTCGTCGTAGTGTTCATTGATGATATATTGGTTTACTTGAAGAATGAAGAGGGGCATAAGGAGCATTTGCGTTTGGTTCTCGAGAAGCTCAGGGAACATCAATTATATGCCAAGTTCAGCAAGTGAGTTTTGGTTGAAGGAAGTTGGATTCCTCAGACATGTTATATCCGGAGAACGAATAGCAGTAGACCCCACCAAGGTTGTTTCCGTGACTAAATGGGTGGCACCCACGTCAGTTGGAGAGATCCGGAGTTTTCTTGGACTCGCAGGATATTACCGGAAGTTCATAGAGAATTTCTCAAGGATTGCAAAGCCCATGACAGAGTTATTGAAGAAGGACACCAGGTTCAAATGGACTGAGGAGTGTGAAGCCAGTTTTCAGGAGTTGAAGAAACGTTTGGTTACAGCCCCAGTGTTGATTCTTCCATATCAATGAAAGGATTATCAAGTCTATTGCAATGCTTCTCGTCGAGGACTTGGAGCAATGCTTATGCAGGAGGGAAGAGTTGTTTCATATGCCTCACGACAGCTTAAACCCCATGAGCAAAATTATGCTACACACGATTTGGAGTTAGCAGCCGTAGTGCATGTGTTGAAGACATCGAGACATTTTCTCATCGGAAACCACTGTGAGGTGTACATGGATCACAAGAGTTTGAAATATATCTTCCCGCGGAAGGAGTTGAATCTCAGACAAAGGAGATGGTTGGATCTTATTAAGGATTATGATATGAAGTTGCACTATCATCCAGGAAAGGCTAATGTAGTAGCAGATGCGTTGAGTCTCAAGAGTTATGTCAACACGCTCATGACCGGAGGATTACCGAAGGAGTTAGCAGAGGATCTTTGCGAGCTATGTTTGGAAATAGTTCCGAGAGGTTATGTGGCAGCATTGGAAATTCATTCCACTTTGATGTATAAGATCAGAGAAGCCCAGAAGACTGGCAAGGAGATTGCTGAGATAAAGGAAAGGATGAGCAAAGGAAAGGCCGAAGGATTTCGTGAGGATGAGCACGATACTTTATGGTTTGAGGATCGTGTATATGTGCCTAATGACCTAGAGATCAGGAAGTTGATTCTGCAGGAGGCCCATGATTTGCCGTATTCGATTCACCCAGGAAACACTAAGATGTATTTGGATTTGAAGAAAAGTTTCTGGTGGACTGGAATGAAGAAGGATATTGCTGAGTATGTAGCAGTATGTGATGTATGTCAAAGAGTGAAGGCAGAGCATTAGAAGCCAGCAGGATTGCTACAGCCATTGCCGATACCCGAATGGACGTGGGACAAACTAGGCATGGATTTTATCACGGGATTGCCCAGGACTCGTTCAGGCTATGACTCTATACGGGTTGTAGTCGATCGATTGACGGAAGTAGCTCATTTCAAACCAGTGAAGACCACCTATACGAGTGTTAAGTTGGCAAAGATATATATGACTAGGATCGTATGTCTGCATGGAGTTCCGAGGACCATTGTATCAGATAGAGGAACCCGGTTTACCTCAAAGTTCTGGAATCAGTTGCATGAGACTTTGGGTACCAGGCTAGAGTTCAGTATAGCCTTTCATCCACAGACAGATGGACAGACCAAGAGAGTCAATCAGATTCTGGAGGACATGTTGAGAGCTTGTGCGCTAGATTATGGATCTAGTTGGGATGACAACTTGTCGTATGCAGAGTTCTCTTATAACAACAGCTATCAAGCCAGTTTGAAGATGGCTCCTTCCAAAGCTTTGTATGGAAGGAGGTGCAGGACACCATTGTTGTGGGATGAAGTTGGAGACCGTCAGTTGTTTGGACCAGATTTGATTAAGGAGTCTGAAGAGAAAGTTAAACTGATTCGCGACAGACTCAAGGTAGCCCAGTCCAGGCAGAAGAGTTATGCGGATTCTAAACACAAGGAGACAGTCTACAAAGTCGGAGACAGAGTATATCTTCATATGTCCCCACTCCGAGGAGTTAAGCATTTTGGAGTTAAGGGAAAGTTAGCACCACGTTTTGTGGACCATACAAAGTTTTGGAACGTACGGGAGAAGTTTCTTACAAGCTGGAATTGCCAAAAGGATTGTCAGGAGTTCACGATGTGTTTCACGTTTCCCAGTTGAAGAAGTGCCATGCAGAGATGGCCGATATTCCTCTGAGAGATACAGTGCCACTGGAAGCGATTCAGCGGGATAGTGATTTGACCTACGAGGAGAAACCAGTGAAGATTCTCGAGTTTGCCAGCCGAGTCACACGCAGCAAGGTTATGAAGTTTTGCAAAGTTCAGTGGAGCCACCATACCAAGGAGGAAGCCACCTGGGAATGAGAGGAAGACCTACGGAAGGACCACCCGCACCTATTCTCTAGCCAACCCGAATCTCGAGGGCGAGATTCATCTTAATGGGGGTCGGTTTTTAACATCCCAAATTTTCAATTTGGAATGTTATACATAGGTCATCATTGTATATCAATTTTTTTTGCATTTTGGTTGATCCTAGAAATTCTAAGCAACTCAAGGACCCACGGAGAAAGTTGGGGATTTCAATTATTTTCATATTTGAGTTTTCTCAAATATTGAAAAAAGGATCATTTTGGTTTTAATCATTTTCTCTCCAAATATTTCCAATGTCAAAATAAAAGAGAGGGGATAAAACTTCCCTAGAAAAAAGAAATATTGGAGGAAAAATGTTAAAATCAAGTAATTATTTTATTTGGACTTTTATCGCAATTTTATTTGAATTAGAAAAATATGCATGTTTTCAAAATTGCATTTTTAGGCCAGAGAAATGTTCACTTTGTTCTAAATATTCTATTTAGACGATGAAAATTGTTTTTGGCATTTTTAGAATTTTTTTATAATTTTCAGCATTTTTTCTGTTCGGCGGCCACGCGACTAGGCCGAAGGCCCAGCCGAGCCAGGCCGCACCGCCGCCGCCTACCCGTGCGGGAGGGAGACCCTGCAGCCGCCGCGACCGAGTCTGGTCGAGGCATGCCTCCCGAGGCCGACCCCGACCCGGCGCCCCCTTCCCCAAGATTCGCGCCGCCCCTCCCCCCTCTTAAATACCCCGCCGCCGCCACCCCGCAGCCCCACCTCGTCCTGCACTGCACCCCGCCGCCGGAAGCCGCCACCTAACGCCGCCGCCGATGCCGCTCGCGCCTCCTGCCGACACCCCGCCGCCGAGCCGCGCCACCCCGCTGACGCCCTGACGCCGCCCCGCCCCGCCGGAGCCTCGCTGGAGGTATATGCCGCCGCCACCGTTTCATTTTTTTAAAAACCGTACATTTTTTTAGAAACCTAGATTTGTTTTTTTAGAATAGATCAGTTTGGTTATTTTTTGATTTAGTTAATTAGCGGACATTCGCCCGTACATTCGTTCTAATGAACGTTGTTCGTCAGTTAGTCGCAGACAGCGAACGTTCGTTCGTCAGCCTGTTCGTCTTGTTTTATTTTCCAGGGTTTTTCTGCGATTATTTTCGATCGCGATTTCTGCCCTGATCTTCGATCTAGTATATCCTTTCGCTCGTTTATCCAAATTAGATGAAACAAGCACCTAGATCTTCGTCTCGAAGCCCTCTTTCTGTTTAACCAACTTGAACATGATTTTGGTACTATAAAATTTGAGTTTAGTCCATATTAGTAAATGATTCTTGTTTCTTTCATAGTTTGAGTTCCGTTGCTCCGTTTGATTTGATTCCTTTTTGCAAACCGGAGTTCTTCAGTTGAACTTTCTGGTTAGATCTTCTTATTTGAGTTTTATCTGTGCTTTTAGTTTGAGTGCTTATGTATGTTATTGTTTGTTTGCGATAGAATTCCCGAAGTGCGAAGCATGCTACTACGAGTCTCTAGGTTTTGCGGGTCTTCAGCAAGGCAAGTAAAACTTTGATCATATCCCTTTATTACCCATGTTTTTATGCATTAGTTCCAATCCTCAAACATTGCATGGTTAGGATCTGAATAACATGTGGGTTTGGGAAGTAGATGACAAGGTAGAACCTATTGCCCTTTTATTATCAAACCTTTGGGAGTTACCTCTACGTTATGCTCAGGATTGCTATGCTATGCTCGTAGACGTGGATTGGGTGAGTGTACCATGATAGATGTGAGTATTGTTAATTAATGGTTAACTTAAGGTGGCTACTTAAATACACATCTAGGTGTATTGGTTGAGGCACCCTGGAGTACCCAGTGGTTCTCAGGGCACCTGGAGAATCCAGTGTTGTCCTAGGATATCTCGGAGTACCCGTGTGATCATCCTACGGTTCGCCACCCGGGCTCAAAGGGATCATTAGATTATTCATGCTAGAAACTTCTGTGTGCAGCCACAAGCTATTATGGGCTCTAGCATAGTTGAGTAAGTTGCATGGCCTCTTTCAGTGGTGGGCTAGCAGATGTAGGGGAAAGTAGGTGTAACTGTCCACCCAGAGTAAAGAGTTAATGTTTTTGAAAGACTATATCTCGGTCACCCGTTTCTCAAACACCATTTAGTGTGAGAAATTCAAGGAGGAGATCGAGTCTTGTGGGGAAAAGTGCGCAAACCTCTGCAGAGTGTACAAACTAATCGTGATTAGCCGTGTCCCCGGTTATGGACATCTTGAGTATCTGGTTCTTGGATTATCATGTTGATCCCATCACTCTAAATTAATTTGTTGGGTTAATGATATTGCTTAATTGGGATTGAGCTGGAGGAACCTTCTCAATGTTTAACAACCACCATGATAGTTAAATAAAATTTATTCATTAGTTGTAGGGAAAGATTGGCTTTATGCAAAACTTTAACCATAGAGCTTTCCACCAGCCATATATGCATGTAGTGATAGCATTTATTCTGTTCATTACTCTATGTGTTACATTGCCAGCATATTCCATGTGTTGACCCGTTTCGGGCTGCAACATATCATGTTGCAGACTTTTCAGACAATGAGTAAGGTGTCATAGGTCGTTGTCATTCACTCAGCTATGCTATTGGAGTTGATGGACTCACTTTATCTTCCAAGCCTTCCTTTTTATCTTATTTAGATGGCCTTAAGCCATATTATTGTAACAAGTTCTCTTTTGAGACATTCGATGTAATAAGTGTGTGATTGAAACTCTGTTATAAATCCTCAAGTACTGTGCGTGTCAACATTACTGATCCAGGGATGACACTGATGCACAGAGACTAGACTGTTTGAGGTATGGTCGCTACAGTTGTTATCTTTAATTGTTATCAAATATTCAGATGCAAGCTAAGAAAACTTTTAACATTAATGATAGGTGAGTTCAAATTTATACTTACAGGTTGTTATTTTTACTATTTTTTCTAGTATGTACCTTGTAATGTCAGAGCTTTTATCGCTGAATACATTGATGAGAGGAAGGAAGAAGCAAGAATATTGCATAAAGAGCAGGTAGAGCCAACCCTTCTTACACATGAAGGAAGGTCTAACAATGCTTTGTTTAAGCATAGGACGAACTACACAAAGTTATGTGATGGTGAGTGGTGCATCTTTGCGAATGATTATGAACTACGTGTTGGAGACTGCATGGAATTTGAACTACCAGACGAGGGACTCAATCTGGAAATACAAACTTATCGGGGTGACAAAAGGCTGCTTCCATTACCCCACGTTGGTAGGTAGTTAATATTCCATAATAATTTTATTTTGCTGTATTTTTATATGCATGCATCATACTAAATAACGTTAACCCTGTGTTGGATATAACTATATCTAACTTTGAATACTTGTTATTTTTCTAGCTCTAAACGATCTTTCTTTTGACGTTTCGACCACGTTCAGTGTTGCGTCTACTCTAAGGATATTGAGCTTACCTACGACCAGACACGATTCTTTCTACAATGCCTTTTCCAAGATACTTTCATCCGCTGTCGTCCATTTGTCCACGTGTTGACTCCCACTAACACCAAAGACTACATTGGTTACAACTGTCCTTGTTAAAATAGCAAACATATTTTGCTTCGTATTCTCCTAAAACAAGCATATTGACCTAATATTGACCTAATAAAGAAAGTATTTATTAATCCTAAAACAACAACACTTTTGTTGCTCTCTTAATATATTGTTTCATCTACTTACTCGCGAACCGAACATGTCAAGAAATATATTAGTTTCAATATGGAAGCACTCACCGTATCCAGCCATTCTTTCTTTTAATGTCCAAGTGGCAAATCAACACTTTTAGTTTCTATTTAATTTTGGTTTCTTGTAGAAAATTCCGAGGAGTGTTGTCTCGACACTGAAGAGATGGGTGCACGTGCCAAGCAATGGCAGGGTGACCCTTGAAGCTCCTGATGAACCTACCCATGTCATCACTCCTTCGTCATACTACATCTGCAAAAAACACGGCAGGTTGGTAATTGAAAAGTCTTCTTTCAGAGACTTCATATCAGGTGCAACCTTTGTTGAAGAGAACATTGTTCTGATCACTTTCAAAGAGCGCTATGATCGTTCTGTGTCCATCATCATTCAGCGCATTCCATAGATTCCGTTGGAACTAGCACTTAAAATGGAAGAAATAGTACATCTCCTAGGATGTTCAGTGGTCGTTTCATGATGATGCCTCCCAGGAGCAAATCACTGGATACTATAAGTTTGCTTATTAGAATGGTGGTAATGTAGCTATTATGGACCAAGTGGTTGATTGAACTATCGGAATGATCTTTTGGAACTTATGTAGCTCTTATGGACCCTCAGCTCGTAGTTTCAGTTGTCGAAATGATCCTTTGGAACTAATGTAGTTCTTATGGACACTCAAGTAGCTGGTTAACCTTTGAAACATTCACAATTCCAAAAATCAAAAAACTAAAACAAATCATTTTCTGTTAAACTCTGATTCAAAAATCAAACAAACCAAGAACCAGTTTTTGCATTAAAATCTATAGCAATGCCATGTTATCAAAGTTATTCAAACCATCTAGTGAAACATATCTCAATTAAACACCAAACAGGACTCCATTTTCAAGTGCAAACTATGTTTACTTCACCAACTTTTTCAAAACACATAGTTGTGCACCGAATAACATAACAAGAGTGCCTTGTTGACCAAAGAATGTTGTTAACCGAAAAAAACATTTCGACAACAAAGGCATGACCATGACTCTGCTGAGTGTTCCACCATTACACGACTAACTTCACAACCAAAGATGGAATACGCACACATGGATCACGCAGGCAGCACGACGAATAAAAACATTTCAATGAACAAGATAAGTGAAAATCTTAAAAAAACTGATCCAACAAACGTCTGTTTCCGTAAATCAACCCCTGCAACCGCCGGATGACTACCAACTGCTCTTTGACGGTTTCCTTTTTTGCACAACAAAGTAAAGATCCCTTTCATTTTACCGAGTCCATTTGCATCTTCTTCCTCGGACGTTTCTTGTCGGCCGCAACAATTCACAACTGTACACCTGCAGCCATGGACAATGGGAAACTAACAACACTCACCAAACACATCACTACTCACAGTACAAGCACGCTGGAGGTGGTGTACACCAATGACCCAAAGACCGTGGAGCGAATCATCAAAAAGTACAAGGAATGGCTAAAGGAGGAGACGAACAAGTTCGCCGGCCTCGACCTCGAGTACACACGTAAGAGCAGTTACATACGACAAGGGATCGCCGTCGTCCAACTTGCCATGCGCGAGCATGTCCTCGTATACCGCTACTGCAGGTCCGAGCGCTCCCAGGCATTACTTGACTTCCTGCAATGCAAAGCGGTAACTTTCTCTAGTGTCGACACCAGGGGCGACAATACCATGCTTGCCCGTGCATGGATTAAAATTCTAGACGAGCACCATGTCGACATCCAGAGGCAATTCTGTATCAAGGGTGGTGGAGAAAGGGACTCCATGGGTGACCTTGCAGCGGCCATCATCAACCCCTCCTACAAGAACATGAAGAAATCATTCCCAAAGGAGAAGCATCAGTTCTCGGAGTGGAAGCCGCTTTCCCCGCTACACCTTGAGTATGCAACAAAAGATGGGTATGTTAGCTACGAGTTGTACCGTAGAATCCTAATCATCAAGCACGAGCTACGTCACCTCCACCAACAACCAATGAAGGAAATACTCCACCCACGTAAGAACAAAGACGACAGATGTTCCAGCGGCTGGAAGCGCAGAAGGGAAACAATGGTTGGTAAATTGCGAGAAAATGGATGTCTACATTAAACTAGTAGTAACTAGTATTATGATAATTTGGATTGAATTAACCTATGTAGTAAATATGATTGTTGTTGCTCTAAGATGTTGTGTGTAGTGTATTGCTATTTTACATTTGAACACAGTGGTGTGCTCATGTACAAATGCATAGTACGTTTTGCATGTCTAAATGCAATTAGTAAGTTATCTCCTAGTATTGAGCAAACATATGTTGTATCCATGATTATAGACGGACAAATATATCACACGATATTGTATTATAATTTTCATACTTATCCTGTGCAAGATGCATCGTGCATTTACAAGAATATGTGATTGTATCGTTGTTAACTTTCTGTAACATGCTTATTCAACATTGGCGTGAACAATTCATAAATACTGCGGAAGAACATTTGATACACACGCACGCAAGGGGCAAGCACTTTGTTAGTTTAACCGCATTGAAAAAAAATCACACAACAACCATTTCACATCAAACACTGCTTTGTCCATTCAGAACATCCTTGCTTATTGCACACAGGCTCCTCTACATACACCCGTTCTGCAGGATGCCACAAAACTAAACTGTTGTGTGCAACTGACCTATGTATAGCTGTGGTTCTGCAAGATGCCATAAAACTAAACTGTTGTGTGCAACTGACCTACATATAGCCATGGCTCTCTAAATATCTATTTGAAACCATGCATGTGGTGCTACACGCCCGTGACCCTAGAGACTTCACACTTGTGCTCCCGCCCGTGACCCTCTCTAACCAAGTATTCGCACCGATGCCTCTCCGGCCAAACTCCTGTGCCTCTACGAAATTCACAGCTTTTGTACATCAAGAGGGTTGATACCCGTGCCTCCAGAAGCCACACAAACGTTCTTGTAGTAACTTCACCTCCGTGCATGTACCGAGTTCACTTACGTGCCTCCGTTCACTCAATCTATGTGCCTCACATGAAACCAACGATGACTCTACTTGCTCCGCACGCGTGATCGCTTGTGCAACTTTGGTGTTGCACACGCGTTCCTCTCAGTACAGCTGTATGCTGCCAGATGCCACCAACCTATACCTGTGCCTCCTGCCTATAGAGGCTTCACTCATGTGACTCTGGTGCCCACACACCCGTGCCTCGCGTAGCACACACCACGACTCTACAAGCTATTCACGCGTCATCGCCCGTGCTTCTTTGCTGCTGCACAGATGTTCCTGTCTCTACAACCCATGTCAGAGGAAACATAGAAAAAACAAAGGCACACACGTGCCTCTAATCTATGTATAACTACGCCTCCAATTAACTAACATCCATCCAAAAAAACATCTAAAAAAGAGATGCACAATCATGCCTCTTCTACAAACGAATTACAACAACGAACAGTTAGGTTCATATCATTTCATATATCTAAATAACATTACACTGTAGAATACATTTTTAAACAAAATCCATTATGTTCAAAGTCTATAACTAACATCACTGCCGGAAAAGATTGAAGATAAAAACAAGCCTCCCATCACGCTCTTTGAAAGTTATGAGCACCAAGCTGTTTACTTCAATACACGATGCCTGGAGAAAATCACCGAATCCTTCCTTTTTGAACACCATTCTATTACCCAAACCAATGAAGTAGCAACAAGGTGTGCTCACATATATATCATCATCACGAGATTCCAAAGTAACTTCAAGAGTTAAAACGCCAGTCCTGGAAATATCACAAACTCCTTGAAACTACTCACAACAATACCAGGAATAACCTGACAAAAAATCGAGCTATTAGAAAATAGAACAAAAATTAAAAACTATATATAGAAGAAATAATAAAAATAAATAAATAAACATAAACAAAGAAAAACAGTGGAAAAAAATCTGACCATATGATGACCATTAACATTCATGGAATTAATCCTGTGAACAAAAGGACAAGATGGTATGTACTTGCCATCAAAGAGTTGGCACGTCATGAAACACATCTGCTGATAATTGAGATAAACACCACGGGTGTAATAACAACTCCCAACAAGTCCCTTCTCGAAGTCGCTCAAACCATCAAGGGCTACAAAAAAATTACACAGGTTCAAGGGAACAGAAAAATCATGTGAAATAAAACAAGATAAACACATCCTTAAAAATAAACCTTACCAACAGAAGGTAAAGGAGACAACATATCTCCACCCCGATAAAAGTCAACACCAATCAACATTCCATAGCGCTCAAGCCTAATGGTCATTCTATCACAATGACGAAGACCATAATCAATCACCAAATCTTCTTAGAAAGGACCATGGAATTTGCTCCTCACCTAACCATGACTAAACAAAAACACCATACAAAAAACCCTCACTAGAGTGAAGAGCAAGATCAGTATGTCTGACGCCCCTCCTTATGGCTAAAGCCTTACACTCCTCGATGTAACAAGCAAGATGAGCCCTAGCACTACACAGAACATACTATAAAACGAATGCTCATAATAAAAAAAAGAAGACCTAGAATAATTTTCATTCAAAATAGCAACAACAGAACCAAAAGAAATAAGTATGTGTGCCAAAAATTGATCAAATATAAAATGTTATTCTTACAACACGAGTCGAACAACGCCGATCCAGAACCATAGTGAACACAACTATAGAAGAATCAACAAACGAACACAAGCCACCCGGCATACGGCAAAAGGACAAGCCATACCTGCAAAGAACACAATGATTATCAATAACTAATTCCACAAACCGAGTTGAATGTTGACATCTGATAGTATTGGAAGACCCCACCCGGAACTACCCCATAAATCTTCATATCCCGGAAATATAGTGGGAACAGAAAGGGAAACAAAAAGGAAACAGGGAACCCACGAATGCAACCGATAGGCAATGACAATCGTGAGAACGAGGAAGCACCGTCCACGGTAAAGAAGGACCGCCGTAAGCAGGCGACAAGCGCGGCGGGTGCGACGGGGAAGGCCGTAAGCACGAGAAAAGAGCGGCGAACGCGACGAGCGGCGATGATGGCAACGAAACAACAGTCCACGACGACGGTTCGACGATACCAGAGAGAAACATATCTCAAAACAGATCGAAGGTGTATTACAAAACACTAAAAGTATAAGGACTAAAATGAAAATAGAAAAAACCAGAAAGGAAAACCGAAAACCGAAAATCACGGGAGTGCCCGTCAGCACGACAAGTGTAGTACGCGGAGCGCCTCGGAAAAGTCTCACGAGCACCCTACGCGTGACACTTGTCGCGCGCGAAGCACTCTCCGACTAATCGTTGCGAGGAGTGCTCCTCAACTAGTTTTTTTAGGCAAACTCCGAAACTTTTACTATGACATCACAATGTTTACATGGACGAAAGAGAGTCCGTCTGACTGTCCTAACCAAACATGTCGTCCAGCCGGAAGGGATAAAGCATGCTTCACGAGCTTGTGAGCCTCGATATTTGAGCTCCTAAATTCATGGCAAATATTACACAAGTGGAAATTTGATATGTGCTCTATTATTTCATGTATGATCGCACCATATGCTGTTGGGTTGTTCTCTCGGATGTCCTCAACCACCACCTTCGAGTCAGACGCCACTTGTATATTTGACACATTCAGATCATCAGCAAGGGCCAACGCCTCCCTGATCGCCATGCATTTGAGAGTCGCGGGATCCGATATGCCTCCAAAGACCATAGCCGATGCTCCCAGAAATTGGCCAGTAGAGTCTCTTGATATTGCCGCAACAAAACCATGTCTCCTCCCCCTCCCCACTGCAGCATCAACATTCACCTTTGTCAGCCCTGCCGGTGGAGGGATCCAGCCCGTCGGGCGAGGCAAAGGATTTCCCGTCCGCCTCGAAGTAATAGATTGGATAGCTTTGAGCTCAGTGATGTAAGACTGAACAAAAGCATGTACTAAAAAGGGACTTTGGTAATTTGCTCGTGTATCGCCTTGCGGCAAGCTCCCCACAATGCCCAAAGTGTGAGTACGAGAGTGGTGAAGTCCTCATGGGATAGGGCCTGGTGCATGGAAAAGAGCCATCTCTTCGCGTCACCTTCTCCGTTCCTACTCAGCACATCGATGATATGTTCAGATGACAAAGTCCATGTGCTCCGGGATACTGTGCAATTTAGCAAAGCATGTCTTCAAGTATCTTCGGCTCCACAAAGGCAGCACGCAGGTGTGTCCGCCATATTTCGATGATGCAAAAGTGTCGCGGTTGGAGTGGTGTTCTTCGCAAATCTCCATAGGAAAATCTTCAGCTTCGAGGGTACACTAATCCCCCATAGTTTAGTCCATACCTCACTATCAGCATGTGAATGAGATGACCCCCCTTGCTCATATAACCAGGCTTCTCTGCTTAGTTTCCTCTAATGGATCATATGGTAAGCAATCCTAACCGAAAAATGCCCCGTCTGTCCTTGCTCCACGCCCAAAAGTCCTCAATCTGCCTAGTGCAGAGAGGAATCTACAAAATCGTCTCTGCATCGATTGGAAGAAGGTTGCCCGCACCAACTGTTCATTCCAAGAGCAAGTGGCGCTATTTATGAGTTCTGACACTTTGTGAGGTGGATGTTGAACCAGAGATGTTAACGGACTCTTCATAAGTGTGCGAGGTAGCCAGTTGTCCTGCCAGATGTCCGTGGTTTCACCGTTTCCAATTCTCCTCACTAGTACCTGCACCATGATATCTCGTCCATCCAAGGTAGCCCGCCAAATTTGTGATGGATGATTACCAAGACTTGCTTCAAACAGAGAAACATCAGGGAAGTAGACCCCCTTGAGGATGCGGGCGCTCAAAGATGTGGGGTTTTGAAGCATCCTCCACACCTGTTTCGACAGTAGGGCAAGATTGAAAATCTCCAAATCCCTGAAACCGAGGCCGCCTAGATGTTTTGGCTTTGTTATCACATCCCAGGCTACCCGATTTGGTTTGTGTTTCCCCTGCTTGCTCCCCACCAAAATTGTCTGATCAGGGAGGTGACACTCTCACATAATCCTCTTGGGAGGCGGAAGCAAGACATAGAAAATACCGGTATTGACTGCGCCACCGATTTGATAAGCACTTCCTTACCCGCTAAAGATAAAAGTTTCTCCATCCACCCTCTGATTTTCTCCCACACTCGGTCTCTCGGATATCTAAATGTGTCATTCTTTGAATGCCCAACATCAGTAGGCATCCCCAAGTACCTGTCACTGAGAGATTCATTCTGAACATTTAATGTGTTCTTGATGTTGGAAATATGCCCTAGAGGCAATAATAAATGGTTATTATTATATTTCTTTGTTCATGATGATTGTCCATTATTCATGCTATAACTGTATTATCCGGAAATCGTAATACACGTGTGAATACATAGACCACAACATGTCCCTAGTAAGCCTCTAGTTGACTAGCTCGTTGATCAACAAATAGTCATGGTTTCCTGACTATGGGCATTGGATGTCGTTGATAACGGAATCACATCATTAGGAGAATGATGTGATGGACAAGACCCAATCCTAAGCATAGCTCAAAGATCGTGTAGTTCGTTTGGCTAGAGCTTTTCCAAGTGTCAAGTATCATTTCCTTAGACCATGAGATTGTGCAACTCCCAGATACCGTAGGAGTGCTTTGGGTGTGCCAAACGTCACAACGTAACTGGGTGACTATAAAGGTGCACTACGGGTATCTTCAAAAGTGTCTGTTGGGTTGGCACAAATCAAGACTGAGATTTGTCACTCCGTATGACGGAGAGGTATCTCTGGGCCCACTCGGTAATGCATCATCATAATGAGCTCAATGTGACCAAGTGTCTGGTCACGGGATCATGCATTATGGTACGAGTAAAGTGACTTGCCAGCAACGAGACTGAACGAGGTATTGGGATACCGACGATCGAGTATCGGGCAAGTAACGTACCGATTGACAAAGGGAATTGTATACGGGATTGTGAATCCTCGACGTCGTGGTTCATCCGATGAGATCATCGAGGAACATGTGGGAACCAACATGGGTATCCAGATCCCGCTGTTGGTTATTGACCGGAGAGGCATCTCGGTCATGTCTGCATGTCTCCCGAACCCGTAGGGTCTACACACTTAAGGTTCGGTGACGCTAGGGTTGTAGAGATATGAATATGCAGTAACCCGAAAGTTGTTCGGAGTCCCGGATGAGATCCTGGACGTTACGAGGAGTTCCGGAATGGTCCGAAGGTGAAGAATTATATATAGGAAGTGCTGTTTCGGCCATCGGGAAAGTTTCGGGGGCCACCGATATTGTACCGGGACCACCGGAAGGGTCCCGGGGGTCCACCGGGTGGGGCCACCTATCCCGGAGGGCCCCGTGAGCTAAAGTGGGGAGGGGACCAGCCCCTGGTGGGCTGGTGCGCCCCCCCCCCTTGGGCCACCCCTGTGCCTAGGGTTGGGAACCCTAGGGGAGGGGGCGCCTCCACTTGCCTTGGGGGGCAAGGCTCCCCCCTTGGCCGCCGCCCCCCTAGGAGATCCCATCTCCTAGGGCCGGCGCCCCCCTGGGGACCCTATATAAAGAGGGGGGAGGGAGGGCAGCCGCACCCTTGCACTTGGCACCTCCCTTCCCCCTTGCTACACCTCTCCCTCCCGCAGACGCTTGGCGAAGCCCTGCCGGATCCATGTTGCATCCACCACCACGCCGTCGTGCTGCTGGATCTTCATCAACCTCTCCTTTCCCCTTGCTGGATCAAGAAGGAGGAGACGTCACGCTGACTGTACGTGTGTTGAACACGGAGGTGCCGTCCGTTCGGCGCTAGGATCTCTGGTGATTTGGATCACGACGAGTACGACTCCCTCAACCCCGTTCTCTTGAACGCTTCCGCTCATGATCTACAAGGGTATGTAGATGCACTCCTCTCTCTCATTGCTGGACGAACTCCTAGATTGATCTTGGTGAACGTAGGAATTTTTTTATTTTATGCAACGTTCCCCAACAGTGGCATCATGAGCTAGGTCTTTGCGTAGTTCTCTTTGCAAGAGTAGAACACAATTTGTTGTGGGCGTAGATGTTGACAACTTTCTTACCACTACTAGTCTTATTTTGCTTCAGCGGTATTGTGGGATGAAGCGGCCCGGACCGACCTTACACGTACGCTTACGTGAGATAGGTTCCACCGACTGACATGCACTAGTTGCATGAGGTGGCTAGCGGGTGACTGTCTCTCCCACTTTAGTTGGAGCAGATTCAATGAAAACGGTCCTTATGAAGGGTAAATAGAAGTTGGCAAATCACGTTGTGGCTTTAACGTAGGTAAGAAAACGTTCTTGCAAGATCACCTATAGAAGCCACGTAAAAACTTGCAACAACAATTAGAGGACGTCTAACTTGTTTTTGCAGCAAGTGTTTTTGTGATGTGATATGGCCAAAGGATGTGATGAATGATATATGTGATGTATGAGATGATCATGTTCTTGTAATAGGAATCACGACTTGCATGTCGATGAGTATGACAACCGGCAGGAGCCATAGGAGTTGTCTTTATTTTTTGTATGACCTGCGTGTCATTGAAGAACGCCATGTAAACTACTTTACTTTATTGCTAAATGTGTTAGCCATAGAAGTAGAAGTAGTCGTTGGCGTGACAACTTCATGAATACACGATGATGGAGATCATGATGATGGAGATCATGGTGTCATGCCAGTGACGAAGATGATCTTGGCGCCCCGAAGATGGAGATCAAAGGAGCAATATGATATTGGCCATATCATGTCACTATTTGATTGCATGTGATGTTTATCATGTTTTTCATCTTGTTTACTTAGAACGACGGTAGTAAATAAGATGATCCCTCATAATAATTTCAAGAAAAGTGTTCCCCCTAACTGTGCACCATTGCGAAGGTTCGTTGTTTCGAAGCACCACGTGATGATCGGGTGTGATAGATCCTAACGTTCGAATACAACGGGTGTAAGCCAGATTTACACACGCAATACACTTAGGTTAACTTGACGAGCCTAGCATGTACAGACATGGCCTCGGAACACGGAAGACCGAAAGGTCGAACATGAGTCGTATAGAAGATACGATCAACATGAAGATGTTCACCGATGATAACTAGTCCGTCTCACGTGATGATCGGACACGGGCTAGTTGACTCGGATCATGGATCACTTAGATGACTAGAGGGATGTCTATCTGAGTGGGAGTTCATTATTTGATTAGATGAACTTAATTATCATGAACTTAGTCTAAAATATTTGCAATATGTCTTGTAGATCAAATGGCCCACGCTAATGTTGCCCTCAACTTCAACGCATTCCTAGAGAAAACCAAGCTGAAAGACGATGGCATCAACTATACGGACTGGGTCTGGAACTTGAGGATCATCCTCATAGCTGCCAAGAAAGCATATGTCCTAGATGCACCGCTAGGTGAAGCACCCATTTTCCCAGCAACTCAAGATGTTATGAACGCCTGGCAGTCGCGTAGTGATGATTACTCCCTGGTTCAGTGTGGCATGCTTTACAGCTTAGAACCGGGGCTCCAAAAGCGTTTTGAGCAGCACGGAGCATATGAGATGTTCCAAGAACTGAGAATGGTTTTCCAAGCTCACGCCCGGGTCGAGAGATATGAAGTCTCCGACAAGTTCTACAGTTGTAAGATGGAGGAGAATGGTTCTGTCAGCGAGCACATACTTAAAATGTCTGGGTTGCACAACCGCTTATCTCAACTGGGGGTTAATCTCCCGGATGACGCGGTGGTCGACAGAATCCTCCAGTCGCTCCCACCTAGCTACAAGAGCTTTGTGATGAATTTCAATATGCAGGGGATGGAGAAAACCATTCCTGAGGTATATTCAATGCTGAAATCAGCGGACGTGGAGATCAAAAAGGAACATCAAGTGTTGATGGTGAATAAAACCACTAAGTTCAAGAAAGGCAAGGGTAAGAAGAACTTCAAGAAGGACGGCAAGGGAGTTGCCGCGCCCGGTAAGCCAGTTGCCGGGAAGAAGTCAAGTAATGGACCCAAGCCTGAAACTGAGTGCTTTTATTGCAAGGGAAGCGGACACTGGAAGCGGAACTGCCCCAAGTACTTAGCGAACAAAAAGGCCGGCAAAACCAAAGGTATATGTGATATACATGTAATTGATGTGTACCTTACCAGTGCTTGTAGTATCTCCTGGGTATTTGATACCGGTGCGGTTGCTCATATTTGTAACTCAAAGCAGGAGCTGCGGAATAAGCGGAGGTTGGCGAAGGACGAGGTGACGATGCGCGTCGGGAATGGTTCCAAGGTCGATGTGATCGTCGTCGGCACGCTACCTCTACATTTACCTACGGGATTAGTTTTGAACCTCAATAATTGTTATTTAGTACCAGCTTTGAGCATGAACATTGTATCAGGATCTCATTTAATTCGAGATGGCTACTCATTTAAATCCGAGAATAATGGTTGTTCTATTTATATGAGTGATATGTTTTATGGTCATGCCCCGCTGGTGAATGGTTTATTATTAATGAATCTCGAGCGTAATGCTACACATATTCATAGTGTGAATACTAAAAGATATAAAGTTGATAATGATAGTCCCACATACTTGTGGCACTGCCGCCTTGGTCACATTGGTGTCAAGCGCATGAAGAAGCTCCATGCTGATGGACTTTTAGAGTCTCTAGATTATGAATCGTTTGACACATGCGAGCCATGCCTCATGGGCAAGATGACCAAGACTCCGTTCTCCGGAACAATGGAGCGAGCAACCAACTTATTGGAAATCATACATACTGATGTGTGCGGTTCAATGAGCATTGAGGCTCGCGGAGGATATCGTTATGTTCTCACTCTCACTGATGACTTGAGTAGATATGGGTATGTCTACTTGATGAAGCACAAGTCTGAGACCTCTGAAAAGTTCAAGGAATTTCAGAATGAGGTAGAGAATCAACGTGACAGAAAGATAAAGTTCTTACAATCAGATCGTGGGGGTGAATATTTAAGTCGCGAATTTGGTACGCACTTAAGGAAATTTGGAATCATTTCACAACTCACGCCGCCTGGAACACCTCAGCGAAATGGTGTGTCCGAACGTCATAATCGGACTCTATTGGATATGGTGCGATCTATGATGTCACTTACCGATTTACCGCTATCATTTTGGGGATACGCTCTAGAGATAGCTACATTCACTTTAAATAGGGCACCGTCTCAATCCGTTGAGACGACACCGTATGAATTATGGTTTGGGAAGAAACCTAAGCTGTCGTTTCTAAAAGTTTGGGGATGCGATGCTTATGTCAAGAAACTTCAACCTGAGAAGCTCGAACCCAAGTCGGAAAAATGCGTCTTCATAGGATACCCTAAGGAAACCATTGGGTATACTTTCTACTTAAGATCCGAGGGCAAGATCTTTGTTGCCAAGAACGGGTCCTTTCTGGAGAAAGAGTTTCTCTCGAAAGAATTAAGTGGGAGGAAAGTGGAAGTTGATGAAGTACTGCCTCTTGAACCGGTGAGTAGTGCAGCTCAGGAAGATGTTCCTGTGGTGCCTGCAACGACAAGAGAGGAGGTTAATGATGATGATCAAGATACTTCGGATCAAGCTCTTACTGAACTTCGAAGGTCCACAAGGACACGTTCCGCACCAGAGTGGTATGGCAACCCTGTCTTAGAAATCATGTTGTTAGACAACGGTGAACCTTCGAACTATGAAGAAGCGATGGCGGGCCCAGATTCCAACAAATGGCTTGAAGCCATGCAATCTGAGATAGGATCCA
Source organism: Triticum aestivum (assembly GCF_018294505.1). Classification (NCBI taxonomy): domain Eukaryota; kingdom Viridiplantae; phylum Streptophyta; class Magnoliopsida; order Poales; family Poaceae; genus Triticum; species Triticum aestivum. The sequence goes on from NC_057810.1 coordinate 278,005,766, forward strand.
TGCATGAAAACAAAGTGTGGACTTTGACAGACTTGCCCGATGATCGGCGAGCAATAGAAAACAAATGGATCTTTAAGAAGAAGACGGATGTGGATGGTAATGTCACCATATATAAGGCTCGACTTGTCGCGAAGGGTTATCGACAAGTTCAAGGGATTGACTACGATGAGACATTCTGTAACGCCCCGAGACCGACGCTCCAAAAGACTTCCAGCTACTCCGAGTTTCGTCGTGTGATTTGTTTTGTTTGTTGCATCATTTGCATTGCATCATGCCATCATGTCGTTTAATTTTTAAATACTCAACTAAATAAATTGTATGGATCTTTGATCCTTTTAAATCAAGGGATTCACATGGTGATTTCTCTTTATAACATATCCTCTCGATATTTAGGGACTTATAATAAATATTCCATTAGTTTGGAATTAACCGTAACACACTTGCAAAATTCCCATGGCCTTTCTACTTCAAGTTTGGTCCCCAAACTTTGCCAACAATTCTTACCTCTTTTATCGAGGCTCCTCCTAAATTCTTAACATTTTTGGACTCTTCCAAAATGTTATCCTAGTCCATACCATTTGAATTAAATTCAAATGGTTTTGGATTTAAATCTTTCAATCACGCCTCTTTTATTTTCCTGGATCGAGCTCATTTTTGCGAGTTCTGGAAAATAATCCCCATGCGCAAATTCTTTCCTTAACCCTCTCTTTCTTTTTCTTCTCTCTAATTTGTTTTCTGCTAAAGGAAATAAGAGTAAGAGGGAGAGAGGAGCAAGCCCAGCAGCCTTGCAGCCTAGCAACCAGGCCCAACCCTAGCGCCTATCTAACCCTAGCCCCGATCCCCTCCTCTCGATCCCCTGGTCTCTCCCTCCTTCCCCGCTCGCGCTGCCAGAGAGGAGCGAGATCCTCTCGCTCGAACCCGTAACGCCGCCACCTCACGCCCTCGATCTCCTCTGCCTCGCGTCGCCCTCCGTCGTCAAGCGCCACCCCTGTCCGGATCCGTCGGGCCCGGCCATGGCCGCGCCTCCCTGCTGCCGAGGCCCCGCCGCCAAGTCCCGCCTACGTCGTTCTGTCGAGCACCGGGACGAACGGGAGCAGCTCCTCCTCGCCTCGTCCACGTCGACGAGAGTCGTGCCTTGGACCTCTGCACCCTCACCGGAGTGAGCTCGTCCCCGCCGCGCCAAGCCCCTCTCCATCGACCGCGACCAGTGCTGCGCCTCCACGCCGTCTTCCGCGCCTGGCCTCTCCCTCGCCTCGCTAGTGCCCATCTCCGGCCACCACGAGCGCCACCAGCAGCAGCTTCAGGACGTCCCTGCCGCCAAGTCCCCCACCGCCTCTCTCTGCTACACCTTGTGCGACCTCCTGCCTCGTTCCCACGCCGCTCGTCGCCAAAATCCAGCAGGAGGAGCCCGGCCCCACGACATCCTCTGCTGCACCTCCACCGGCCGGCGACCTCACCTGAACCTCGCCGGCAAGCAGCCCGCTAGGACAGGCCAGACCTGCTCAGAACCAACCTCCTCCACTCGCCAAGTACCACAAGCATCGTGTTTTGTTTCATCACTGTCAAGGCCGAGTGGACGCCAAGTACCAGGATGTCAAGTTCCTCGCCGGACCCGAACATCTACGAAACGTGTACCACTACTTCCACTATTGTCGCCCCGAAGATGTTGGATTCGTCAAGTGCCTCTTCGAAACGAACGTGTACAACTACTTCCACTACCGTCACGAGAACGACTACTTCCAGTACCGTCGCCACATGAACAACTACTTCCCACGACGACGCGTGAACGACTACTTCCTCTACATCGTATCGAACCCGAACCGCTCCGAAAAAGCACGGTTCAAAGGTATAATGACGAGATGACGCCCGTGAACGAATGCTTGTGTGTTGTATAAGATGCTCGAGTTTTGCACCGTGATCGATTTGTCTTTGCACGTTCCTCGTTTGCCATGCCACCGTCATGTGGGACACCCGGTATCCGGGATCACTCCCCATCTCTTGCGTGCTCCACGCATCCGCACACTTCTCGTTTGCATCCGTATCTCACTCAAGTTACCGGGACCGGAATGTTGCTGTGGCACCATTTTCGTTTCGCCGCCGTGGCACCCTTTTCGTTCCGCCATGGTGACCAAATGCTTCATAACATGCTCATGTCAACATTTTCATAAAATTGCATAAAACTTGCATATGTCATCCGCATCATGATAACAACATTTAAATGCTTAAAATTTGTTGTTGCTTCAATTGCTAAATGACATATGGGGATTTTCCGGAATTGTTGTTTGTTATTTCCGGCCTCATTTAAACTTGCCTAAATAGTTAGTTTATTTATGCTTCACCTCTTGCCATGTTTTATAACACTTAATATTGTTTGGTAGCCTAACCGAGAGTAAACTAAAATAATTCGATGTGGTGTTTCGTCAATATGCAACTCGTTGCATATTGAGCTCCACTTAACTTGTAGTATTGTTTGTTGCACTTTGCCATGCCATGCCTTATTAAACCGGACATGCATCATACTTGTTTGTGCATCATGACATGTTTATGCTTGTGTGCTTACCATGTTGCTTGCTTCTTTCCGGTTTGCTTCTCTCGTTAGCTTCAGTTTCGTTCCGGAGTTGTGAGGATTCATTCGACTACGTCCGTTTGTCTTCTTCATGGACTCGTTCTTCTTTCTTGCGGGATCTCAGGCAAGATGACCATTACCCTCGATATCACTTCTATCTTTGCTTGCTAGTTGCTTCATTCTATCGCTATGCTGCGTTACCTATCACTTGTTTACCATGCCTCCCATATTGCCATGTCAGCCTCTAACCTTTGTCACCCTTCCTAGCAAACCGTTGTTTGGCTATGTTACTGCTTTGCTCAGCCCCTCTTATAGTGTTGTTAGTTGCAGGTGAAGTTGAAGATTGCTCCATGGTGGACAGGATTATGTTGGGATATCACAATATCTCTTATTTAATTAATGCATCTATATACTTGGTAAAGGGTGGAAGGCTCGGCCTTATGCCTGGTGTTTTGTTCCACTCTTGCCGCCCTAGTTTCCGTCATACCGGTGTTATGTTCCCGGATTTTGCGTTCCTTACGCGGTCGGGTGATTTATGGGACCCCCTTGACAGTTCGCTTTGAATAAAACTCCTCCAGCAAGGCCCAACCTTGGTTTTACCATTTGCCTACCTAAGCCTTTTTCCCTTGGGTTCTGCAGACTCAAGGGTCATCTTTATTTACCCCCTCAGGGCAGTGCTCGTCGTGAGTGTTGATCCAACCTGTCAGCCGCCGGTGGTCACCAGGGGCAACTCTGGGCTGGCCTACCGGAAGTTTGGACAATCCGGTGTGCCCTGAGAACGAGATATGTGCAGCTCCTATCAGGATTTGTCGGCACATTCGGGAGGCTTTGCTGGTCTTGTTTTACCATTGTCGAAATGTCTTGTAAACCGGGATTCCGAGACTGATCGGGTCTTCCTGGGAGAAGTATATCCTTCGTTGATTGCGAGAGCTTATCATGGGCTAAGTTGGGACACCCCTGCAGGGTTATAAACTTTCAAGAGCCGTGCCCGCGGTTATGTGGCAGATGGGAATTCGTTAATGTCCGGTTGTAGATAACTTGACACCAGATCTGAATTAAAATGCATCAACCACGTGTGTAGCCGTGATGGTCTCTTCTCGGCGAAGTCCGGGAAGTGAACACGGTTTTGGGTTATGTTTGACATAAGTAGGAGTTCAGGATCACCTCTTGATCATTTCTAGTTGACGACCGTTCCTTTGCTCCTCTTCTCACTCTCATTTGCGTATGTTAGCCACCATATCATGCTTAGTCGCTGCTGCAACCTCACCACTTTACCCCTTCCTTTCCCATTAAGCTTTGCTAGTCTTGATACCCATGGTAATGGGATTGTTGAGTCCTCGTGGCTCACAGATTACTACAACAACAGTTGCAGGTGCCGATGATACCAGTGCAGGTGTTGCAACTGAGCTCAGATGGGAGCCCAACGAAGATCTTGGTTGTTGCTATGTTTCGTTTCATGTTGATCAGTAGTGGAGCCCAGTTGGGACGATCGGGGATCTAGCAGTTGGGTTATCTTCTTTTCTTTTGGCTTCGTTCGTAGTCGGACCATGTGTGTACTCTGAATGATGTATGAATTATATGTTCATTGTGTGAAGTGGCGATTGTAAGCCAACTCTTTATCCCATTCTTGTTCATTACATGGGATCGTGTGAAGATGACCCTTCTTGCGACTAAACCACCATGCGGTTATGCCTCTAAGTCGTGCTTCGACACGTGGGAGATATAGCCGCATCATGGGTGTTACACATTCTCTCCCGTAGCGAAGCTGAAGTCCGTCCGAATCATGTTAGCAATTGCCGCATACTATGATTATGAGATATGGCAAATGGACGTCAAAACGGCATTCCTTAACGGTCACCTTAAGGAAGAACTGTATATGATGCAGCCGGAAGGTTTTGTCGACCCTAAGAATGCTAACAAGGTATGCAAGCTCCAGCGCTCCATCTATGGGCTGGTGCAAGCATCTCGGAGTTGGAACATTCGCTTTAATGAGATGATTAAAGCGTTTGGGTTTATGCAGACTTATGGAGAAGCCTGCGTTTACAAGAAAGTGAGTGGGAGCTCTGTAGCATTTCTCATATTATATGTGGATGACATACTTTTGATGGGAAATGATATAGAACTTTTGGACAGCATAAAGGCCTACTTGAATAAGTGTTTTTCAATGAAGGACCTTGGGGAAGCTGCTTACATATTAGGCATCAAAATCTATAGAGATAGATTAAGACGCCTCATAGGTCTTTCAGAAAGTACATACCTTGATAAGATATTGAAGAAGTTCAATATGGATCAGTCCAAGAAGGGGTTCTTGCCTGTGTTGCAAGGTGTGAAATTGAGCTCAGCTCAATGCCCGACCACGGCAGAAGATAGAGAAAAGATGAGTGTCGTCCCCTATGCCTCAGCCATAGGGTCTATCATGTATGCCATGACCTGTACCAGACCTGATATAAACGTTGCCGTAAGTTTGGTAGGAAGGTACCAAAGTAATCCCGACATGGAACACTGGACAGCGGTCAAGAACATCCTTAAGTACCTAAAAAGGACCAAGGACATGTTTCTCGTATATGGAGGCGACGAAGAGCTCGTCGTAAAGGGTTACGTCGACGCTAGCTTCGACACAGATCTGGATGACTCTAAGTCACAAACCGGATACGTGTATATTTTGAATGGTGGGGCAGTAAGCTGGTGCAGTTGCAAGCAGAGCGTCGTGGCGGGATCTACATGTGAAGCGGAGTACATGGCAGCCTCGGAGGCAGCACATGAAGCAATCTGGGTGAAGGAGTTCATCACCGACCTAGGAGTCATACCCAATGCGTCGGGGCCGATTACACTCTTCTGTGACAACACTGGAGCTATTGCACTTGCCAAGGAGCCCAGGTTTCACAAGAAGACCAGGCACATTAAGCGTCGCTTCAACTCCATCCGTGAAAATGTTCAAGATGGAGACATAGATATTTGTAAAGTACATACGAACCTGAATGTAGCAGATCCGTTGACTAAACCTCTCCCCAGAGCAAAACATGATCAACACCAGGACGCAATGGGTGTTCGATACATCACAATGTAACTAGATTATTGACTCTAGTGCAAGTGGGAGACTGTTGGAAATATGCCCTAGAGGCAATAATAAATGGTTATTATTATATTTCTTTGTTCATGATGATTGTCCATTATTCATGCTATAACTGTATTATCCGGAAATCGTAATACACGTGTGAATACATAGACCACAACATGTCCCTAGTAAGCCTCTAGTTGACTAGCTCATTGATCAACAGATAGTCATGGTTTCCTGACTATGGGCATTGGATGTCGTTGATAACGGGATCACATCATTAGGAGAATGATGTGATGGACAAGACCCAATCCTAAGCATAGCTCAAAGATCATGTAGTTCATTTAGCTAGAGCTTTTCCAAGTGTCAAGTATCATTTCCTTAGACCATGAGATTATGCAACTCCCGGATACCGTAGGAGTGCTTTGGGTGTGCCAAACGTCACAACGTAACTGGGTGACTATAAAGGTGCACTACAGGTATCTCCAAAAGTGTCTGTTGGGTTGGCACGAATCAAGACTGGGATTTGTCACTCCGTATGACGGAGAGGTATCTCTGGGCCCACTCGGTAATGCATCATCATAATGAGCTCAATGTGACCAAGTGTCTGGTCACGGGATCATGCATTACGGTACGAGTAAAGTGACTTGCCAGTAACGAGACTGAACGAGGTATTGGGATACCGACGATCGAGTCTCGGGCAAGTAACGTACCGATTGACAAAGGGAATTGTATACGGGATTGATTAAATCCTCGACATCGTGTTTCATTTGATGAGATCATTGAGGAACATGTGGGAACCAACATGGGTATCCAGATCCCGCTGTTGGTTATTTACCGGAGAGGCGTCTCGGTCATGTCTGCATGTCTCCCGAACCCATAGGGTCTACACACTTAAGGTTCGGTGATGCTAGGTTTGTAGAGATATGAATATGCAGTAACCCGAAAGTTGTTCAGAGTCCCGGATGAGATCCTGGACGTCATGAGGAGTTCCGGAATGGTCCGGAGGTGAAGAATTATATATAGGAAGTGCTATTTCGGCCATCGGGAAAGTTTCGGGGGTCATCGGTATTGTACCGGTCCACCGGGTGGGGCCACCTATCCCGGAGGGCCCTGTGGGCTGAAGTGGGGAGGGGACTAGCCCCTGGTGGGCTGGTGCGCCCCCCTTGGCCCCCCCTGCGCCTAGGGTTGGGAACCCTAGGGGAGGGGGCGCCTCCACTTGCCTTGTGGGGCAAGGCTCCCCCCTTGGCCGCCGCCCCCCCCCCCCCCTAGGAGATCCCATCTCCTAGGGCCGGCACCCTCCTGGGGACCCTATATAAAGAGGGGGGGGGGAGGGAGGGCGGCCGCACCCTTGCACTTGGCGCCTCCCTTCCCCCTTGCTACACCTCTCCCTCCCGCAGACGCTTGGCGAAGCCCTGCCGGATCCCTGCTGCATCCACCACCACGCCGTCGTGCTGCTGGATCTTCATCAACCTCTCCTTTCCCCTTGCTGGATCAAGAAGGAGGAGACGTCATGCTGACCGTACGTGTGTTGAACGTGGAGGTGCCGTCCGTTCGGCGCTAGGATCTCCGGTGATTTGGATCACGACGAGTACGACTCTCTCAACCCCGTTCTCTTGAACGCTTCCGCTCGCGATCTACAAGGGTATGTAGATGCACTCCTCTCTCTCGTTGCTGGACGAACTCCTAGATTGATCTTGGTGAACGTAGGAATTTTTTTATTTTATGCAACGTTCCCCAACACTTGATACTGTCTCTCATAACTTGTGGACACCCTTTACTAAAGAATATAGAGGATTTCTCATGATTTATCCGCTGTCCTGATGCCAAACAGTAACGTTCCAACGAGTTTGATACTGCAACAGCCCCTTCAACACTCGATTTAAACATCAGCAGGCTGTCATCAGCGAAAAGGAGATGGTTCACGGCTGGCGCCGTGGCTGCCACCTTGATCCCTTCTAGCTGAGACGACGAGGAACTGGATTTCAGTAGGCACGAAAGGCCCTCTGCTGCGATTAAAAAGAGATATGGGGATATCGGATCTCCCTGCCGAATGCCTCTGGATGGGTAAAATGTGTCAAGTCTCTCACCATTAAAAAGTACTGAAAAAGAAACTAACCGCACCATGTTCATTACTATTTGTACCCAAGATGGGGCGAAGCCAAGCTTTATCATCATCGCATGTAGATAATCCCACTCTAGTCTGGCGTATGCCTTCATCATATCGAGTTTTAGGGCACAGAAACTGTTAACCTTGGCCTTGCTGCGTTTCATAAAGTGAAGGCACTCATATGCACTGATGCTGTTGTCTGTAATATGCCTGCCTGGCACAAAGGCTGATTGCTCCTCTAAAATGATGTCCGGAAGAATCATCTTCAATCTGTTCGCAATCACCTTGGACGCAATCTTATATAACACGTTACATAAACTGATTGATCGGAATTGAGTTAGCATAGAAGGGTTCATTACCTTAGGGATGAGAACGAGGACCGTATCATTGATGCTTTCCGGACTCTCCTCTCCCCGAATTATCCTGAGAACCGCCTCCGTTACCTCAACACCACAAAGATCCCAGTGATGTTGATAGAAATGAGCTGGAAAACCGCCGGGTCCCGGTGCCTTGGTGGGGAACATCTGAAAAGGGTTGTCTTTACTTCTTCTCCCCTATAAGGTGCGACAAGTAACTCGTTCATCTCTGATGTTACCTTGGCTGGTACACAATTTAGAACTGCTTCCATATTGTTTACACCTTCTGATGTATACAACGTTTTATAAAAATCATGCACCATTGCTTTAAGTTCATCTGGATCATCTGTCAAGACTCCCAGAGAGTTTTGAAGGGCCTTTATCATATTCTTCTTTCTTCGAATGCTCGCTCTCAAGTGGAAGAACTTTGTGTTTTTGTCACCCGACGTTAGCCACTCAATCCTGGATCGCTGCCTCCATAATATTTCTTCCCGATGATAGAGTTCAACTAAATTTTCGTTTATCTTGAGCTCAACGTGGGACAGAGCTGCTCGACTAGGATCAAACCGAAGCTTCTCCAGCTCCGTTTTCAGTCTTTTAATCTCCTTCGGCATGTTTTCAAAGGTCTCATTGTTCCAACGTCCCAAGTCATGGGATATAGTTTGCGCTCCTTAAGTAGGAATTTAGATAGTTTTGAGTGTAGTCGCCACTGACCTATCGGGCCAGCAGGTTAGGACCGGGCCCATTTGCCCACCTTTGGCCCGAACAAGAGACCGGTGACAAGATCAAATTCCCCTCGCAGCCTAGCCTAGGGTTTCACCTCATTTCTTTCGCAACACACACAGCCCGGCGCCGCCCGCCGCCCGCCGCCCGCCGCCCGCCGCGGCATGCCTCCCTCCGTCTCGCCGCGGGGCGACGAGGCCGAGGCCGGTGCGCCTGTGCCCGACCCCGCCGCGCTGGCGCGGTGGGTGCGGGCGTTATGCATTACTCGCTCCGACCCGAAGCAAGGACAGCTGGTGGAGCGTTGCATTCCGGCGGACGCGCTCGATCACGGCTGCCTTGACCGGCACATCGTCTTATCCTCCCTCCTGGAATCCACCTCTCACCATCCCTCCCCCTTGCCGGTCCACGACTCTATATTCTCCTTCCGTATTCCGAACCCACCCCCTTCTGCGGAGGGCAGCTTCATATACGGCTTTGTATTCAACCGCCAGCGCCAGCGCCAGCACCCAGACCGCGTCGAGCAGAAGTCGTTTGTGATACTTTCGGATGCTCCTTATGCTGGTCTGTTCCGTGATCTGGTCCAGATGTTTGGCCCTCAATGCCTGGACACCAGCCAGACCGCGCTGTGGACTGTGGCATCGCAAGTCGCTGACTGGCCGGACCCATCACCAGGGTGCCCCATGGAGCTCCCCGTTGGCAGCACCATGCTGCGAGTCCATCTCCCGCTTGCCGCTGCAGGCGCTATCCCACTGTTGCTGCCGCAGAACCCGGGTCCTTTTCATGAAGTCGATTTATTTACTGAGTTCTCTGGTCTGCTGGATGACCTCTGGACATTGTGGGAATTGATGTTAATCGGTGAACCCATACTAGTTGTGGCGCAATCACCAGCTCATTGCTCCGAGGTTGTCTGCGGTTTGGTTAGTCTCATTGCCCCAGTGTTTTCCAGTGTGGATTTCAGGCCATATATTACTATTCCCAGTCCAGACACTCGACGCCTTGCTGAACTTGTAGAAGACAAGGTCCCAATTATTCTCGGCGTGACAGACTTACTGTTTCTGGAGGTTTTCAATAGTATACCAAATGTTGTGTCCGTAGGGATCTCTGGTGGGCAATCCCCAGCATCAACAAATCGGTTAAATGAGAGGCCCGTGAAGCTAAAGTGTTTGATGAAAGCTATACACTTAAGAAGAGGCCCTCTTTCCCTCTTGTCAGAGTATAGGGAGGCCCTATGGAGTGAATATGTGCCAGTTACAAACCCAGACGAGTCTGTTCTAAGAAGACTCGTGGACTCCAAGTCCATGTTAGCCATCAACAACACAACACTGCGGCAGCATTTCTTGGAGCTCACAAGCAATTTTCTTGCTCCTTTTGAACCATATCTGAGAATTACAACACCATCTGATGGGAGTTCTCGCTTTGTTGATCATTCACCACTGTTGCCACCATTTGAAAAAGGCGAGTTTCTCAAGGGTTTAGCTGCTAAAGGTCCAGGAGATTTTTTGGTCAAAAGGATGAACAATAACTGGTTGGGTTTATACGAGTAAGGCTTTGTTTAGAACACATTTTATTAATTTTGGTTTGAATTGTTTGTCACAATGAGGAATCATGAGCTAATTTTTTTCCTTTTTGTTTCACCTCTGTTCTTTATGTAGGAAATTCATTGAAGGCCCTAACTTCATGCAGTTCAAACAAAGATTTTCCTCTTTGGAGAGTATTCGTTCCTTTTATGCTATTGAGCGGTGTCTTTGCAGAGAGATGGAGGTGATATTGCTTCTGATGCTTTCTAACTTTCTAAGTAAACAATCACTTGCAAACATAAACGCAGGAACAACTCACATTACCAATGATGCAATATATGCGCATAACTAAGATTGATCAATCTAAACCATAATATTTTCCCTTTGACAAGAACTGCCTAAATCTGCTATGGGTTTTAGGCCAGCACAAACCAAGCAGGAGCTTCAGGACAAATGCCTTAGTTGGACAGGCACATAAAGGAAATTATGGAAGGAATAGGATAGCCATTTAGAAGACCAGACTTTACGTATTTATTTATAAGATGGCTGATGCTTGAGCTTTGTACAATAGCACACTAGTCAGTCTGATGAACTAGGATTTGGTCGAGTATGAACTATTCTGGCATATGAATCAAGTTTAAGTTGAATGAACCACATCTTTTGTGTGACTGGTTTTTTTCCCTTTAAGTTTGTGCAGTATTTTTTCTTGAAATATATTATGTTGATGTTTTTTTTCGCAAGAATCAGAACTGAGTAGCAAACTAGCGATGGAACACAGTCAAATGTTCAAGTAATGAAGTTTAGTGTAATGGGACTACATTAGAATTTTCTTCTGTCTTTATCATGTGTATAATTACCCTTGGCAGTTGGTAATAATGGCATTGGATTGTGATGCAATTAAGCAAAAAATACAAGTGTATAACTTGTTTGCTGAATATCTTTTAAGACCATCATTCGGCATTAAGGGCTATTTGGTACTAGTCTACCATTGCCTCTCCTGTACTTGATAGACTGAAGGGATGCATGCATATGAACTGTTTAAGATTTTTATCATATATTTGTACAAAGTTGATTGGTACAGCAGGAGGGGGCTTTGCCATTGTTTAATAATATATATATTTAAAATTGCATGTTAAAATGTTTCAGCATATAGAGATCCAAAGGAACACCTTTAACAGTTGTTTGTTCAACATACCTTTCTGTTTTCAGTGTTCTGTAAAAAATGTGCTGATGTTTATTTTTCAATCCCTGCCGTCAGAATTCTCCAACAGGTACTGACGAATCAATGGCAGCAGTCCAGAAACTGAGGACAGACCTCAAAGCAGCATTCAGTCTTCTCCCAGATGACACACAACAGCTGCTACTTTTTGACCAGAAAAGAGCCATGCTTCTTGAAGTCAACGAAGAAACAGTCTCAGGATCTGGTGACGTTGTCTCCGGGACAGGTTCGCAGTTTCCCCTTTCTTTGTAACATTACCACCATGATTCTTTTATCTTTATTTGACATAGGTTGACTTTTTGTTGTTTGGCGATGGGTTCATGTGGGTGGGAGGTAGGGTTGTATGCCACTTCTAAGTTTTTTAAGCTTATTCAATCTCTTCATTTTTATGTGGATGGACTCTTTTCATGCAGTCTTATTTTGGAAACATTTCCTGAAGGAAATCTCACAATTTATTGTGAATCCTTACCTGAAAGTATGTTGCCACGAAGTAGGGTGTTTCGTGTTTGCTGGTTGACCAGCTGTTATATTTTTACTTACATACAATAACTAAGCCATGGTGTGTTGATCGTATTGCAGGCCCTGGAAAATCATTTGTTCAGATGGTTACAGAACCCTCATATCTACCCGATTTCTTCCTCAAACCCCCTGCTACGAGCTCAGTGGTAATTGGGCTGAACTATCAGAAAAGGGGTGACATGAGTTTTTTGCTGGTGAGCTGAAATGAACATTCTCTCTCATGATATACTGAGACACAGTGCAGTCCACATGCCCTGTTACTTCAATGCTAATCCAAAAACGTTTTAATTTTTCAGCTTTCATTGCGTGAGACCGTTTACTTTGTCGACACTATCCGCGGGAAAAAGATTGTTGAAGCTTGCAAGGTGGTGTTGGAGTCGTTGACCATAAAAAAAGTTATTCACAGCTGTGTACCTTTAAGCAAGGTGCCTTACTGTGTCTTTGTTCATTCTCAATACTTGTATCTGTAAAAGATTCTCTAGTGACTAACTTCTTGATGGGTCATATTCCGCAGTTACTCTTTAATGAATATGGCATCACTCTTCGTAATGTGATGGATACTCAGGTAATCAATAAGCTACCAGTTGGTACATTGTAAAAACTTATAAAAAAATCCGTAATTTGTCTATAGTGTTCCGTCACAACCTAGATTACAAAGGGGATAGTTGTGGGTGGTAAGAGGGCGAGGGTGTTTAGGCTTGGGTGCCGTGACGCCTCGGGGGATAGATCAGTTCTGGAGGCAAACCTCCTTTCCCCCCTGTTTCTTTGATGCTTATTACATGAGTACTCCCTGGCTTACAATTTCTCTGTGCAGGTCGCGTATTCTTTATTGCAAAATCAGAAACAAGAAAATCCAGAATGGGAGGACTTGTCCCTGACGAACCTTTTCACCGATTATCTCTTCCAAGGTAACTTGCTAGTTTAAACTGTTTTGAGTTTTTCTGTATGGTATGTGCTGGTTAATTGCGTTTTGGGGTAGAGATAGATGGGCTCACGGCTGTTTTACATATGTGGAGTTTGGATGAGAATGCATTGTCAATTTAGTATTTTAAACACTTATATGTAGAATTATACTAACTACTACTCCCTCCGTCCCATATTAGCTGTCGCCCAAACGGATGTATCTAGCACTGAAATATGTGTAGATACATCCATTTTTTGCGACTACTAATATGGGAGAGAGGGAGTACCAGGTAAGAACTTATGCATTTTAGGAGGGGTGTCATTGGTGTTGTCTTGCTGTAACCGCTTATGCAAATATCATAGATGAACTAATTTTGTTCTCCTTGCACCATCATAATTATTGGCTGCTGCTTTATGCAGGAATGACATCCAGTGCAGCACAAGATGACATAAAGCTGCAATGTCAGGTTTGTTTGTAATAAAAAAATTCAAAGAACTCATATTTAGCACATTATTTGTACCTGATTGTCTGAAAAAACTTGTTTTCCTGTGGTAGTAGACAATTAGGTGCTATAATTGTTGAGTCGACGAATGATAATATATGCTTAATGAATCTTCAGGATTTGGCAAGATCATGCTCGTCCTTGTCTGATGATATGATTGAGGCACTAGAAGTAGGATATGTATGGCTTCTGCCTTCTTTACATGGTATGCTTGAAAATGCATTACCCAACTCATCTTTTTGGGATGTTGCAATTCTAAGTACTGAGCTTTTGAGGCATGGACATTGGTCGGGTTCTGAAGTCACGCCAAGTTCTGACTTAACCGGTTAGTACCTATAACAACTTTTGTCGTATGTTTGCTTCCATCTTATGTTTTTTTTAAATATATGCCTTTTATTATTGATACTGTAGGGGCTGGGTTGAGTTTCCAGGATGAAATGATGGAATCATTTACAGAACGGTGCACGAAGATTGTGTGTGCATATGCTCAAACTCAGATTACTGCTTGTAGTGGTGATGGCCTATTTTTACTAGCCGAGTCTTTCAGATTCGTGATTAATATGTTGCTCATTCAAAAGAAAACCTGGAAAGGCAGATTTGAGCTGTGCCATCTGGTCATCAGGAATGGCAAGTTCTTAATCTTGATGCCGACTGTTGCTGACGCTAGTGCTGAAAGCGCATTTCTTGATCTAAAACAACTGTATATTCTCATCAAGCCTTTTTTCAAAAACAACGGCAGATTTGCAAATTACGTCTCGAGTCTGAAAATGACCATCGATGAACGTTCAAAGACCGTTACTGATTCTCAGCTAGAGGTTTTCCTCACCGAACTGCTTACCCATATGTCATTTGGTGAGCCGCTTGATAATACGAGTCTCCTTATTCACCTTGTTGTAATACACGAAATGCTCAGTGGTAGTGATCTGTTACGGTTTGAGGAAATTGTCAATAAAGTTCAGTTCTTTGATGATGACGGCACCCCACTTATATGGAGAGAAATTGCGTGGAAGGCATATCCGTTGATGAGTGTATACTTTTTCAATTCTGTAAAGAGAAAGACACACACCTTCTCTGAGGAGCGTGTACATTGTCTTGATTTAAACAGGCATGTGACGCAACATTTTGTGGAAGCTATGTTTGTAAGTTACTACTCTTCACTTCTATTTTAATACGAAGTTCTGTATTAAATGCGGCTAATGGAAACTTCTTGTTTACAGTCGAAGACCATCCCACCTATCCCATTAAGAACAAATGTACCAGATGAAGCTAAAGAAGCACAGGACAAGGCAATCCTGAATGAACGCGTTGCTGAAATCGTAGAGTATTTTTTGGGAGTTGTTCGCAGACCGAAAAACAAAACTGCTGATAAGGAGGTAATTCTGCACTTCTTTCGCCTTTTGTGGGTCATGTGTGTGTTGGGTGGGGGACTAAAATTTAAACGTCATCTCCTCTTGTAGGGTTTACAACAGGTAGTTCAAACTCTTGAAGAGCCTGGCCACATATGTGGGCACTACTATGGGAACTTCCTTGCGCAAGCGGTGTTCTCAATCTTTATGGAGTTTCGCCCTAATGACAATGAAGCGTATGCACGCTAAACTTTGCTCTTTTATGCGTGTCCCAAGATAATAACTATACTTTGATATTATGTTTTGTAGGATTGATAATCTTCGCTCATGGTACAGGAGGCACTCACTTTCTCCTCGACACAGAGAACTGTGGTATGCTACTTAGGATGTGCGACATAACACCTGCACTCATGTTTACTTTAGTTTGGCTGAATTATCCTTTCCATGAAAAATTAAGCGTTAGGCATGAGTGTTTTGCCTCTGGCTAGTGCAATGATCGCCTAAGCAGGCAGCAGCAGGAATACAGCCGCTAGCAGTAGGC
The DNA here is from genome assembly GCF_018294505.1 of Triticum aestivum. NCBI lineage: Eukaryota > Viridiplantae > Streptophyta > Magnoliopsida > Poales > Poaceae > Triticum > Triticum aestivum. The sequence continues at coordinate 278,021,124 of NC_057810.1, forward strand.
AGTAGCAACAACAGCAAAGTAGCTAGCAGTTAACATCCATAAACAGCAACAAGCAAACAACAAAGCAGCAGCAGCTAGCATTTAAAATATCCATGCACAGCAGCAAGCAAACAACAAAGCAGCAGCAGCTAGCAGCTATAACATCCATATACGCAGCCGCAAGCAAACAACAAAGCAGCAGCAGCTAGCAGCTAAACATTCCTACCAGCGAGAGGCAGAGCAGAACAGTGCACAAAAGGCATGCTCACAGCCAAGCACTAAGTCGCAAAATCGACACAAGGGGAAGCAAAGTCGAGAGGCAGGGGGGCTCCAGATAACCTGAGATCGGGGTCAGGGCGGGAGTATGCCTGGCGTCCGGCGTGGTTGGGGCCGCCAAGATCCTCTTTTCCTCTCCCCCTTCCTATCCTGACCCTAAGCCGATGCTCCCTTTCCCTCTTGTTTGGGCTGTTTTGGCTTTGCTCCTGCCTGTTGCTCCGCGCGTACATGCCTGCCTAATGCTTACCTGCTCCGCCCTGGCGAGCTCCCACTTTCTTCAGCGTGAAGGGCAGAAGTGACACGTTCGGCTCCCGTGCTGCACTTAGGCGCTCGTAAGCACGATTAAGTGTATGGCTGTACGCCTAATTTTTCATTGATCCTTAGTTCCTTACCTCTTATGACAAAATTCATGAACAGTAATTAAAGGTTTGATAATGACATTTGACTGTAATTATTTGTGAGTGGTTCTATGGTTTACTTTTCTGCAGCGTATGGCTGAATGTCGTAATGCTCAGCACCTCTCTTAACAATTTCTTTTAGAAGTTCTGTTTCACTGTAGTAGCCCCCATCATATAGTTCATTACAGCAAGTAGTGCCTCGCTGTTGTCTAATGATGTACTCCCTCCGTCCCAAAATAAGTGTCTCAACTTTGTACTAGTACAAAGTTGTACTAAGCTTGAGACACTTACTTTTGGACAGAGGGTTATATTTGAATCTCTGTTAAATGTTTTAGTATATAGAGATCAAAATGAACATCTCCTAAAGTAGCTTGTTCAACATACCTTTGTAGAAAATATCCTGTGAATGTCCTGATGTTTATTTTCTATCTCTGCCGTCCAGAAATCTTGGACAAGTACTGCTGAATCAATAGCAGCATGTCAGAAACTGAAGGACTTGATGGATCATTCAGTGTCCTTCCGAGGACCTGCAGCAGCTGCTGCTTTCCAACCCTCGAAGATCTGGCTTTTCCAAATCAAGCCTAGAATGAGTGCAGAATTCTCATGCTTTTTTTGTACATGGGTGCTGGCCTACTGGTCTGATTCACATTGGAATTAGATAATTTCTAACTGCTAGCGTTCCTCATCCTAACTACTTTGCACTAGTCAACAATTTGTATGCCCGCATGGGCTTGCTTAATGATTAGTGACATATTAAAATTCTTATGACTTCATCTTAGTTTGAGCATATGCTTTAAAAAATTCTTACATAAAACTTCTAATTTTGTCCATAGTCATCCAAAGAAAAGAGGTTTGGTTTCTTAATAAGTTTGAAAATCAGGGGCTTTCACATGTAAACATATCTGTTCTAAAACATATTGATTTTTCATTTTAGATTGGATGCAGTCCTGAAGTTGCAATTTGAGCCGTTGTTTTATATGTATATATTAATATTAATAAAATTTAAAACTATATATAATTTGAAATTATGTTTTGGCCTTAAATATCTAAATAGTTTGTCATGTTGTTATTTTGGGTTGCTGCTAACTGGCATCAATTCTGTTTTAACTTTTTTGTAATGAATTGAATCGACTCAGTTGACGTACATATGGCACATGTATATGTTTGAGGTCTCATATTTAGAGATGGTGCCATTCTGAAGTGAGAAGATTGCGTGTGGCGTGGATTGCATATCATGTGCATTGGCCAGGATTATCAAAGCAGTACATGCTGGGCATGGAATGTTAGCTGCCATCCCAACTGCGGTGTGGTAGTGATTCCCACGTGGTTTCAGTTTGTGCAAATTTCGTCTATTTTGAGTATTTTGAAGCGTGAAAGACTAGTTCCATCAAAGCGCTGCATCCTGGACGGAAATGTTAGTTGCCATCCCGATAGCGAGTATGGTGTGGTAGTGGTTTCCAATCGATTCTCGGTTGTGCCCCTGCTATGTATTATGCGGACGGTCGTAATGCCGTGCAAGAAGACATGTTTAAGTTTGGGATCTGAACGAATTAAGAACCTTATGTGTGATACTTATCTCTGGTACCTTAGTGATTTTTTTTGAGAGGAGGTACCTTAGTGATTATGTGCTGAGTGCATTTTGTATAGTTTCAATTTTGGTTTGGTTGGTGAGGCGGGAGCACTTGCTTTCTGCCATGTGTTGTTGCAATTGTTAGACATTGGGAAAAATGTGGAACACTCGTGTAAACAAGAGTGGGAGAATTTCATGAAAAACGAATATGGGGTACAGACAATGGATAAGACAAGAGATGAATGTTGGCAAGGTTAGGCTGCTGCTTTAGACAGAATGAATTCATTTCCAGATGTGATGATACATGAAACCTTTGCAAACTAAGAACGCTCAAATGATAATTTATCATGGAACCTTGGAAATAAACAAGGATCATGTATAAGGATGGCAATGGATCGGGTTCGGCCCGCTTTGAACAAAATCAAATCCATATCCGAATCCACGAGGTTATTCTTTGCCCATCCATAAAAAAACCCACGGATAAAAAATTGTGTCCATGTCCAAACCCGATGGATATCCATATCCAATGGATACCCATCGGGTCCTATCAAAACACGTATACATAATACCTTGGCACAACATTCACATACAGACTCAAATTCTCACAAAATGACATCTGAGAAGGGCACCACATGAAATAAGCGTTCAGATTCTCATGCACTCAGCTTTCGGTTCCCCATTAATAATTTTCTTTTCAAAAATTCCTTCCCACACAATTGATGTGAGCTTTCTTTTATTACAACTCTAACAGACCCATCACCACCATGACCTTGTGATGCTCTCACAGTAGTAGCTTGAGTTGGGGAAGTAGCTAGGTTAACATTCCCAGTGATAGCCCCAGCACCGCCTTGTGCTCCATGAGAATCCATTGCGCTATAAAATGAAAAAAAAGTCATTTGTTTCAGTTAAAGTGAAATTAGGTACATACTGTCTGAACTGTACAAATGTGGTACCTACATTACAATTTTACAACCAAAACGACTAATAACTAAAGTGACGGACTGTGAGATCCTTTCTTCAGCACATGACATGCAGAAAGTTGAGCACAAGCTTTAATTGAAACAAATCTCTTGTCTGAAATGTACAATTTCGATTCCTAAATTGCAATTTTACAACCAAATAAACTATAATTAAAGCGAAAGTCCGTGAGCCCTTCTATTCAGCAGATGACATGGGTTGAGCACATGACATTGACCAAGTTGAGAAAATGAATCTTAATCAGTCAGATTCTAACTTTATACTAATCATTCACAATCCACTTGATAGAAATTCAAAAATAAACTGACATATTTTGTAAAAACGAATTACTGTACTAATTAACAGGCATATCCATAGAAGCGGAATCTGACTCGAATTGACCATCAGAAGTATCATATTCTCTTGTTCTCTGATTTGTAGTCAGATTTCACTTTTTAGTCAGAGTTTATAGTCTAACCTGACTGAAATTGACCACTACAGATCAGTAATGCAGTAAAGTCTGATTTTTCTCTTGTCACAAACTAAAAAATAGAAATTGACCACTAGTCCACTGCAAATCTCTTATTCTCTACTCTAATTACTACTACAAACTCATGAACAAGCACGTCATGCACATCCACGCACAAGCAGTAGATGTACACGAGCAGGAACAAAAAGCTTACCCTGACGGTTGGCTGTTTGGCGTGGTCATCGCCTCCACGACGTGGTCCTGCTCCTCGCCGTGGTCTGCGCCCGCCTCGCTGCGCCTTTGCGCCGCCATACTCCTGGTCGTGCGCGCCATCGCACGCTGCATCGTCGTGCTCCACCTCGCTGTCGCGCGTACAAACTGGTGGTTTGCTGTGCGCTTGGGAATGCTGAGATGGAGGAGTCGGGGGGATCTGTGGAGATGGAGCCGGCCAGCAGTTAGACTGTATATACGTAGCCTCTGTATATCTGTATTGTAACGTTGTATTGTACCCCTTGGGTACTTCTATATAATGAGATAGCCACACCCCGGGTTAGGGGCGTCGTGCAGTTCCCAAATACTTTGTTTTACATGGTATCAAATTAGGTTACGATGTCTTCCGCTGCCGCTGCCGCCACCACCGCCGCCGCCGCCGTCGCGCCGACCCCGGTGCCTCCCGCCGCCGTCGCGCCGACCCTCGCTACTGCCTCTCCGTTCCTCGCCTCGCAGCCGCTCGCGATGGCTTACGGTGCCGCGTCGCCCCACTCACCGATCGGATCGTGAGATCGCGATCGCGCCGTTACCCCGTCCGCCGCCGCGCCCCCTGGTGCTGCTCCCCCTGCGGGCCATGTTCCCGCGGTGCACGGAGGGCAGCCGCCGCCCCCGTCGTCTTGGCCGGCGCCGCCCTCAGCGTATGGTGCGCCGCCCCCGCCGTCGTCCTGGCCGCCGCCGCCTCAACCCTACGGCGCGCCGCCTCCTCAGCTGCCCTATGGCGCTCCGCCGCCGCAACACTACTATGGCGCGCCTCCGCCGCTGCCCTACTCGGCGGCTGCGCCGCCTCAAGGGGCCGCTCCGGCGCCTCAAGGGGCTCCTGCTGCGGTCAACCACGGCGATCCCGCACCCCCCCACAACGGTGCGTCCGCGGCCTCCTACGGTGCCCCTCCGGCGCACTACGGCGCCCCCGGGGCCTTTTCCTCTGGAGCCTACCTGCCCCACGCGATGTATCCTGCACATCCTGGGGCGGCCTCGTCAATGGGCCTCTACGCATCTCCACATGCCCACACTGATTCAGCCACGGTGTCGGCGCCGTTTTACTTCTCGCATCTGTTGCCGGTGAAGCTCGCGCCGGACAACTACCTGTCCTGGCGTGCCCAGGTGCTCCCTCTTCTGTGGAGTCGCTATCTGGAAGGCTATGTTGATGGATCCATCCCGTGTCCGCCTCCTCATTACCCGGCATACCACACCTGGGTGGCTCATAATCAGGCCATACTCTCCGCCATCCAGTCCTCACTCACTCCGAGCGTCTCGTCGCTGGTCATCTTCGCCGCTACGTCCCGGGAGGCATGGGCGGCGCTTCACACCAGTTTTGCATCTCAGTCTCAGGCGCGTGCTCACTCTATACGCACCGAGCTAGGCGAGACGAATCTTGGCGACCTCAGCATCACCGACTACTTCAACAAGATGCGGGGTCTCGCCGACACATTGGCCTCAGTTGGTCAATCACTGCAGGATGAGGAGTTCACTACTTTTGTGCTCAATGGGCTTGATGATGATTATGACAACCTCATTGAGAATGTTCATGGCCGTGATGATCCGCTCCCACCTCGTGAGCTTTATGCACGTCTGCTGGGCCGTGAGCAGCGCATTAAGGCGCGTCGGGCCTCCCCCAGTTTTGCCTCCGCCAATGCCGCAACTCGTGGCAAGTCTCAGCGGTCGTCGTCTTCAGGTGGCAAGATGGCGCCGCGTCCACAACCATCCTCTCGGGGCAATGCTCCGACCATCACGGGTGGTAACCGGCCAGTGGCGTGTTGTTCCTCTTGTGGTGCTCCACAGGCCTGTCAGTTGTGTGGCCTTGAGCGCCACATTGCCTCCCGTTGTCATCGTCGCTACAAGCAAGATTTTCTGGGCCTTGGCAACAACGGAAAAGGGAATGACAAGCAGGCCGCCGCCGCCGTGACGAGTGATCATGGTCGCACTCCGTCCTACTCCATTGATCCCGCATGGTACATGGACACGGGAGCCACCAACCACCTCACCGGTGAGATGGGTAAGCTCTCCACCCAGGAGCCATATCATGGTCATGATCAGGTGCACACCGCCAGTGGAGCAGGTATGCGTATCTCACATGTTGGTCAGGCCTCTCTACTTGCACACAATTTTCGCACATTGCATCTATCTAATGTCCTTCGTGTTCCTTCTGCTACATGTAGTTTGTTGTCCATTCCTCAACTTACTCGTGATAATAATGTCCTTGCTGAGTTTCACCCTTTTCGTTTCTTTATCAAGGATCAGGACACGAGGGCCGCTCTACTTAGCGGTCGTCTTCGCCATGGCCTGTATGCACTTGATGCGCCACACCCATCTTCCACGCCGTCTTCTCCTCAGGTGTTCAGTGGTGTCCGTGTGTTGCCTACACACTGGCATGCGCGCCTTGGTCACCCGGCGGCTCCCATAGTTCGACATGTTTTGCATCGTCATGATTTACCAGTAGTGTCCAATAAAACTGCTGAAACTATTTGTGATGCCTGTCAGCAGGGCAAGAGTCATCAGCTTGCGTTTTCAGAGTCTAGTCGGGTTGTGAAACATCCTCTTGAGCTTGTGTTTTCTGATGTATGGGGACATGCCCAGACATCCGTTAGTGGTCACAATTATTATGTCAGTTTCATTGATGCTTACAGCCGTTTCACTTGGTTATATCTTATTAAGCGTAAGTCTGATGTGTTTGATGTCTTCATTCAGTTTCAAGCACACGTTGAGCGTCTTCTTAAGCAGAAAATCATCCATGTCCAATCCGACTGGGGGGGGGGGGGTGAATACCACAACCTCAACTCGTTCTTTAACAAGCTTGGGATTTCGCACCGCGTGTCATGTCCCCACACACATCAGCAGAATGGTACTGCCGAACGTAAGCATCGTCATCTTGTTGAAACTGGCCTAACCTTGCTAGCTCATGCGTCTGTTCCGTTTCGGCTCTGGAGTGATGCTTTCTCCACAACTTGTTTTCTTATAAACAGGCTTCCCTCGAGACTCCTGAAAATGCAAACCCCGCTTGAGCTTCTGCTTAATGAGGTTCCGGACTACACATTCCTCAAAGTGTTCGGGTGTGCATGTTGGCCTCACCTCCGTCCATACAACAAGCGCAAGCTAGAGTTCAGGTCTAAGAAGTGTGTTTTTCTAGGGTACAGTTCTCTTCACAAAGGGTACAAGTGCTTACATGTTCCTACCAACCGCGTCTACATCTCTCGTGACGTTGTGTTTGATGAAAACATATTCCCCTTTCGTGCACTCCCGACTGACCTCACTACTTCTACACCACCAGTGCATATGTCTACACCTACGCCTGACCAATTTGTGGATGTTGCATATGCCCCTGCGTTGTTTCCTAATCATGCTGCAGGTATTGGACGCGGTGCTCGACTCGAGCTGCTTGATGATGAACAGGTCGCGGCTGATCCTCCTGATCGGGACGTGCATGCGCCATGCACGGCGGGCGGCACCCGTCAACCCTCGCCCGCGGAGGCCACCCCGACTGCCTCGCCGGTGCCGGGTCCATCCGGCTCCATCCCGGCTTCGCCCGCACCAGCCTCGCCCACGCCAGCCGCCTCTGGCTCGCGGGCCTCGTCCACGCCCGACTCGCCTGGCTCGCAGGCGTCACTAGCCTTGCGTCGCTCGCCCGGGCCACTGGCGGGTCGCTCGCCTGGGCCGCTGGTGCCTGGGCCGCTGGCGGGTGGCTCGCCTGGGGCGCTGGCGGGTGGCTCGCCTGGGCTACTAGCTAGCCCGGAGGCTTCGTCACCTGCTCTGGGCCGATCTACAAAGGTGTCAGGGACGCCGAGTCGCTCTGACACGGTCACTGGTGAGCCCGACTCGCCGGACTCGGTCCCGGCCTCGTCCACATCCTTTGCTGCGGCACCGTCCTTGCCAGCTGAGTCTGCTGTCACACTTCGGCCTCGCACACAGAGCCGGTCCGGTGTTTTTCGCCCGAAGGAGTGGACGGATGGCACGGTTGCGTGGCTTGCTGCATGCATGGCTCACACTGCTGCCGATCCCACTGCCGAGCCCCGTCACTTTCAGGCTGCACTGAGTATTCCTCATTGGCGTGCTGCCATGGAACAAGAGTTTCATGCCCTCCAACAGAATGATACTTGGCATCTTGTTCCTCCTAAGTCTGGCGTTAACATCATTGATTCCAAGTGGGTTTTCAAAGTCAAGAGACATGCTGATGGCTCCATTGAACGCTACAAGGCACGGTTAGTTGCTAAGGGCTTCAAGCAAAGGTATGGTCTTGATTATGAAGATACTTTCAGTCCAGTTATCAAGCCTACTACCATTCGGTTACTACCGTCTCTTGCGGTTACTCGTGGATGGTTCCTTCGTCAGCTTGATGTGCAGAACGCTTTTCTCCATGGCATTCTGGAGGAGGAGGTTTATATGCATCAGCCGCCTGGTTTTGTTGATCCGACACGACCTCATCATCTCTGTCGTCTGGTTAAGGCGCTGTATGGACTCAAACAGGCTCCTTGTGCATGGCACGCTCGCCTTGGATCTGTTCTTTGGGCTCTTGGGTTTACTCCCTCCACTGCTGATACGTCACTGTTTCTCCTCCAGCGCCCTGAGGTTACGATGTATCTCTTGGTTTATGTTGATGATATCATCCTTGTCAGTTCCTCGGCTGCTGCTGCTGATCGCCTTGTGATTGCTCTCCGTGATGATTTTGCTGTCAAGGATTTGGGTGCTCTTCACTTTTTCCTTGGTCTTGAGGTTTCACGGTCCTCTGCTGGCTTGACTCTCACTCAGAAGAAGTACTCTCTGGACTTGTTGCGTCATGCTGGAATGCTCAAATGCAAGCCTGTTTACACCCCGATGTCTACTACTGATCGGTTGTCTGCTCTTGATGGTGACTCCCTCTTGTCTGATGATGCTACTGAGTATCGCAGTATCGTTGGTGGTCTGCAATATCTCACTATTACCAGACCTGATATCTCCTATGCAGTTAACCGTGTTTGTCAGTTTCTGCATGCACCCAGGACGTCTCACTGGTCAGCTGTGAAGCATATTTTGCGCTATGTCAGCCTTACTACTGCTTATGGTTTGCTTCTTCAGCCTGCACCGTCATATGAGCTCTCGGCTTTCTTTGATGCTGATTGGGCTGGTAGTCCGGATGACAGGCGATCCACGGGGGTTTATGCGGTATTTCTGGGTCCTAACTTGATCGCCTGGAATGCTCACAAGCAAGCAACTGTGTCTGGCAGTAGTACTAAGGCTGAGTACAAAGCTGTTGCTGATGCAACTGCTGAGATCATATGGGTACAATCTCTGTTGAGAGAGTTGCGTGTTCCTCAAGCTCGTCCTCCGGTCTTGTGGTGTGACAACATTGGTGCTACATATCTTTCTTCTAATCCAGTGTTCCATGCGAGGACGAAACACATTGAGGTGGATTATCACTTTGTTCGGGAATGTGTTGCACAGAAGCTACTCTGTATCAAGTTCATCTCTTCAAAGGATCAACTTGCTGACATCTTCACGAAGCCTCTTCCACAACCACAGTTTGTAGGCTGTAGGCGCAATCTTAACTTGCTTTGTACTTCAGGACATAGTTAAGATTGAGGGAGGGTGTTAGACTGTATATACGTAGCCTCTGTATATCTGTATTGTAACATTGTATTGTACCCCTTGGGTACTTCTATATAATGAGATAGCCACACCCCGGGTTAGGGCGTCGTGCAGTTCCCAAATACTTTGTTTTACACCAGCCACCTGCCCGTGGAGTTGGCTGCTGCAGTGCGGCACCAAATGTGGACGGCGGCTCTGGCTATATCTAGGTCCGTAGGAGTAGGAGTCGAGGAGATGAGAAGATCCTTAAGACCTCTCCCAATGCAAAGGTGCTTAGATGAGGTGCTAAGTGCATTAAATACCTTAGCAACTCAAGTCCCCAATGCATAGGTGCTTAACTTGTTGTTGCTAAGCACACTTTATTTAATAAGTTAGCACCTAAAGTCTTTCATGCATTGGCCAAATTATTTCATTTAAGTGGTTTGCCTAGGTTCTCGTGCTTGGTATTGGTTCTTCCTGGGGTCACCAAAGTACTCTCTCCCCTCTTTAAATGTTGTGCCATGTCATTTTTTTGCTTACGTGGCATGCTTAGCACCTGTCCATAGTGGAGCACTGGGAAGGGCCTAATGAAGATTGACGAGTCGTTTACCGAGGAGACGAGAATGGGAAGGAGCGGTGGAGTGGAGTAATTACTCGGTGGGGATTACGAAATTTTTTGTTGATTTTTTTTATTATAATAAATAATAGCGGACAGGGTATACACTTACGGGCCGGATTTGGATATATCCACGGGTATAAAATTATACCCATGCCTTATCCATGATTAATCGGGTCGGGTTCGGGCGTTGTCCATGGGTATAAAATTGTATCCAAACCCTGTCCATTCGAGTCGGGTTTCCACGGGTATCCATATCCATGAATAAAATTGCCATCCTTAATCATGTGGCACGGCGGACACACCCAATGAAAGATGGAGCATTGTAGACACACAAGCGTTATACGATATTTGGTTCAAGTATTCATATACAAACATAGATGCAAGGCAAAAGTCAGTTTTCCAAACTACTACTCCCTTCGTTCCTAAATATAAGTATTTATAGAGATTTCACTATAGACCACATACAGATGTATATAGATGCATTATGAAGTGTCGATTCACTCATTTTGCTCCGTATGTAGTTCGTAGTGAAATCTCTACAAAGACTTATACTCCCTCCATCCTAAATTTCTCGTCTTACATTTGTTTAAATACGGATGTATCTAGTTACGTTTTAGTGTTAAATACATCCGTATCTAGACAAATGTAAGACAAGAATTTTGGGACAGAGGAAGTACATGCTTCGAATTAAGTCTTACATAGCCTCCCACGGGCTGAGCACGAGAACCCCGATGGTAGCCTATAACATAACTTACTAAACTAGCAGATGAAACACAATACACAACTTGGTCTGGAGACGCATTAGACAGAACTGCCCTAGAAGTCGAATGCAGAGTCGGAAGGAGCTAGGATCTTCCAAAACACATCATGCATGCGCGAGGGAAGATAAGTTGCCCTGAAAGCTTGAGGCATTCATGCAGGGCATCCCATTTCGTTTTAGAAACATTGTGCTGTCAATTTCATGAATGTTTTACAGTAGTGAGCTACATAAGGTAATGTATGCAACATGGCAGGCATCCGTACGTAGATCGACATCTGGGGCCTGGGAGTCGCCGGCAGCGAGGTAGCAGGAGGAGTCGGGGATCTCGGGAGAGAAGAGAGGAGCACAAGGTAGTAGACAAGATAAGGAGAGGGGAATGAGAGGCTCAGAACAGTTCAATTTCAAAATCGATGCCACAGTCGTCTTAGACACCGGCTTATATAACACATGCCAGCCCACTCGAGATTACACGGCCCACCAGCCCACACTTGGGACACAACCCACTTGACCCGTTCAAATGCTCCCGCCTTGCGTCGCTTGGCAATCACCTCGCACAACCTCACCTAGGCACTTACTGTACCCGCCCCTGAAGAACCAGCGTGTCCCCATGCTGGTGCTGACGGAAACCATGCCTTGAGCACTTCGTAGTCTTCCTAGGTTGCCGATGCTGCTAGAAATTTCATCCATTTCACCAAGATTTGAAGATGGCTTGCATTTCCTTTCTTGACCAGCTGACGATCCATAATTTCCTCAGGACCAACCCCTGGAGCTGACATGTCTATTGGCACAGGCAAGGTGTTAAACACTGGTGTATGGTCCCGCACATGATTCTTGAGCTGCGAGACATGGAAAACCGGATGCACTTGACTCCCCCTGGGTAGCTCCAAACGATAGCAGCACCTCCAATCTTTTCCAAAATCTTGTAGGGCCCAAAGAACTTAAGTGCAAGTTTGCGGCAAGGGCGATTAACCACTGACAATTGCGCATATGGCTGCAGTCTCAGATATACCATTTCCCCAACCGAAAACACTCTATCAGATCGTTTTCTATCCGCAAACTACTTGTATTTGCACTGAGCTCGAGCCAAATGATCCTTCAGAGCTGCTGCGTGCTGAGTGTGAGATGATAGCCAGGAATTCACATCAGGGTTTGGAGAAGTAGGATGCCCTAGCAACTGACCTGAGTTAGGAGCATAACCATATAGTGCCTTGTATGGAGAACACCCTAGTGAAGAGTGATAAGTTGAGTTATACCAAAACTCTGCTTGTGGAAGCCAGGTGGCCCATTTTTAAAGAAGTTAAAAACTGCAACTTTTGCACTTAAAGAGGTGATTAGACACTAAGTACCAAAAGTTGCAGTTTTTAACTTCTTTAAGTTTAAGTGGAGTTTAGGCACAAGTTTAACACTCACAACACATAACAAGCAAGCATGCAAAGAGTATATGAGCAGCGGAAAGTAAAGCATGCAACTTGCAAGAATGTAAAGGGATGGGATTGGAGGATTCAAACGCAATTGGAGACACAGATATTTTTGTCGTGGTTCCGATAGGTGGTGCTATCGTACATTGTTTGACACGAGAAAAATATTATGGCACTCCGTGAGAAGGGAAGAGAAGGAGCGTGGATTTCTCTTATGCGCTGGGGAAAAGAAAAATGCGGGCGTGCCAGTGTACCGTAGTACACAAAGAAAAGTGACACGGGAAACAAGTATTTCATTTATCTCTTTGGATGAACAAAATTACAAGATCCCATAAAAAAATGGTTGCGCTCCATGGCCTACTAGCGCGGCCTGCCTAACTATGGCGATGTGCGGTCTCCTAGTTCCCAGGGCCTCGAAAAGCTCCCGGTTAATTACTCCCGCGGGTTGCTCCGGGAGATACCTCCGATTAAGCCGTGTGGTCGTCTTCGTCGTCTTCGCTTTGCGTTCTCCATGCATGAGATGATGGTGTGTGGTGGTGTGGGCGGCGGCAAAGCCCGTGTCCTCGTCGGTACACGTGCCGCTCAAAACATGGCTTTGTGCTGACCATGTTCGCCCTCGCCGTCGCGCCTTGTCGGTCTTGACAGCGTTGATGTAGTCGGTGTTGAAGTTGCATGGGTCCTGCTCTGCTCGGACTTCTTGATGATGTAGCGGTTTCGCTGGGGTACGCAAGGGGTTCGCCTCGCGGGAGTACTCTTATGGAGACTGGCGTCAGTGTAAAACCAACACTCGCTCATACAGGCATAGACAGTGTGGTTGGTGCCTCGTCTCGACCAGACGCCGAGGTTACGACAGTCTGTGAAGACAAAGACTCCGCCTCACGACACCGTGGAAGGTAACATCTTAGAGGGGCGTGGTGGATGCCTCGTCTTGGCTAGACACCGTATTCGGTGGTCTACCAAAATAAGGATCACGCCGCCCGTACGACAACCGAGACCTGATGCAATGGAGGGTGCACCTCGTCTTGTTTGGACGCCGTATTCGGTGGTCCAACAAGACAAGGGCAAAGCATCGCGGTGTCGAAGAAAGGTGACATCATGGAAGGGCGTGGTTGATACCCCGTCCTAGCTAGATGCCGTATTCGGTGGTCTGCTAAGACAAGGGGCACGCTGCCTCTACGCCGAGATCTGTACGCCATGAAGAGTGCACCTCGTCTCGGCTGGACGCCGTATTCGATGGTCCACCAAGACAAAGGAAACACATCGCATGATCATGGTAAGGGTCGGTGAAGACGTGTCATCGCATAGCACCATCTTCTTCGTATCGCAGGCTCTGTGTTGCGGGTAGAACCAGGGCGTGTGTCATCTTCATGGACTCCGCGTTGCGGGCTCCGTCTTGATGAGGTAGACATCGGTGGTGTCGTCCTGCGAGCTCCACGCCTTCGTCCACCGCAGCACCAGCTTGTTGATGTTGACGATGGACGTTGTCCTAGCGAGCTCGATGTCGCCATCCAACGCGGCACGGCAGCGGCACCCTCATGAGCTCCACGCATCCGTCCTCCATGGCGCCAGCTTGATGAAGAAGACGACGGGCGTTGTCCTAGCGAGCTCCGTCTCGCCATCCTCTGTGGCACGCGGCGACATCCCTGCGAGCTCCACGCCCCCGGGCTCCAGCTTGACAAAGTAGACGACGAGCGTCATCCTAGCGAGCTCCGTCTCACCATCCTCCATGGCACGCGGCGGCATCCCTGCGAGCTCCGCGCCTCCGGGATCCAGCTTGACGAAGTAGACATCGGCGACGTCCCCAACGGGCGCCACGCCTCCGTCCTCTAGATCCAGCATGACGAAGTAGATGGGGGGCGTTCTCCTTGCGAGCTCCTCGTCATGATCCTTGTGGCACCGGGTTGATGATGTTGATATTGGCGTCGTCTTGGCGAACTCCATGATGCCATCCATCGCGGCACGGCGGCGGTATCCTCGCGAGCCTCCATGGCGCCAGCTTGATGAAATTGACACTGGCGTCGTCTTGGCGAACTCCGCGGCGCCATCCACCGCAGCAACACGGCGGCATCCTCGCGAGCTCCATATCATGTTCTTCATGGCATCGGCTTGGTGGAAGATCGGCTTGTCTCCAAAGGCGGCCACCACGAAGGAATCCAACAGGCTGCGCCCGGCAGCACCACCGCTCATCTGCAAGCTTACGAGATAACACAAATTTGATTATACGTTAGATAGTTGAGAGGGTGTAGATGCATGGCTTGTTCTTCGTCCGACGCACGCATTGCTGCCACGAGCGCATCCACAGAGCCGACGTGCGTCCCGTGGCCGTGGGCGCGTCTTCCACAGGACCTCCTCAACGCAGCCGCTGGCCGGGTCTCCACCTGGGTACACTGCCCCCTTTCTCCTGATCTCTTGCTGCTAGGTCTCGCTACATATATATAGGTGGCCGCGAGGGTATGAGCTGAGCGCCGTACTCGCACGGGTTGCTTAATTGGAAAGATGAAAACTTTCCATCTCAAGCTCTTTTTTCCATTCTTAATTTTCCTTTCCAAAACACTGCTATTCTTGCTTTGCACGGCTGCACCGAAGAAGGCAAATAATTGATACATACCTTGTTTAATCCACGCATGCAATGATCCATCCAGTCGGATGCCTTTCTTTCCAAATTCTTGTAAACTTATGATTGCACACATCCCCTAATCTCATGTACTCTATGTATTTGAAGGTTACTCACATTGCCGGTTGGCCGTTGGATACCTGAATACGTATTGACGCTATGTATAGCTGCGGGTATTCATATTATCATATACATACACACGCGAGCTTGCCGACCGACCGAGACATCCGAATACGTACACGTATAGTGCAACATAGAAAGTATAGGCCACGCCAAGAGCCTTGTTACGTGCATGGCAAAATTGATGCATGCATGCAGTACGTAGGACACCATACCAGTTGCCATGCATGCATGTGTTGGGCCAGGAAAAACATCAATTAGTTATGCATGTATCTGTGCACGTGTGTCCATATAATCCGCATTTAGAATTCATCCAAAAAATAAAAATTTATGTGAGTCCTTATAAATAATTAAAAAAAAACTCATCGAACATACATCCACGTTGATGGAGACTTCAACCCATGAAGGGTAACGGTTGCGCGAGTCCACGGAGGGCTCCACCCACGAAGGGTCCACGAAAAAGCAACCTTGTCTATCCCACCATGGCCGTCGCCCACAAAGGACTTGCCTCACTAGCGATATATCTTCACGAAGTAGGCGATCTCCTTGCCCTTACAAACTCCTTGGTTCAACTCCATAATCTTGTCGGAGGCTCCCAAGTGACACCTAGCCAATCTAGGAGACACCACCAAGAAGTAACAAATATTGTGTTGATGATGAACTCCTTGCTCTTGTGCTTCAAATGATAGTCTCCCCAACACTCAACTCTCTCTCACAGGATTTGGATTTGGTGGAAAGAAGATTTGAGTGGAAAGCAACTTGGGGAAGGTTAGAGATCAAGATTCATATGGTAGGAATGGAATATCTTGGCCTCAACACAAGTGTAGGTGGTTCTCTCTCAGAAAATGTATGCTAGAAGTGTAGGTTCGTTCTGATGGCTCTCTCCACGAATGAAGAGGTGGTGGAGGGGTATTTATAGCCTCCACACAAAATCTAACTGTTGCACACAACTTGCCAAACTCGGTGGGACCGAATTGAGAAACTCGGTCAGACCGATTCAGCAAAATTTAGTGACCGTTAGGATTTTCGGTGGGACCGACATGCAACTCGGTAGGACCGATATGGTTAGGGTTAGGGCATAACGTAATCCTGGTGAGACCGATTACACAAACTCGGTGGGACCGATTTTGGTAATAAGTTAACCAGAGAGTTGGTTAGGCAAACTCGGTGGGACCGATTACACAAACTCGGTGGGACCGATTTTGGTAATAAGCTAACCAGAGAGTTTGCATTGTAATCTCGGTAGTACCGATTACTCAAAATCGGTGAGACCGATTTTGGTAATGGACATACACAGAGAGATTACAATCCCATCTCGGTGAGACCGAGATCCCTATCGGTGAGACCGATTTGCCTAGGGTTTGTGGCAGTCGCTATGACATCTGAACTCGGTGGCGCCGGTAGAAAGAATCGGTAGGGCCAAGTTAGACTATTTGGTTTAGGACATATGTGGATGTGAGAAAGTAGTTGAGGGCTTTGGAGCATATCACCAAGCACTTTGAGCAAGTAAGCCATTAAGCAACACCTCATCCCCTCTTGATAGTATTGGCTTTTCCTATAGACTCAATGTGATCTTGGATCACTAAAATATAAAATATAGAGTCTTGTGCTTGAAGCTTGAGCCAATCCTTTGTCCTTAGCATCTTGAAGGGGTTCCATATCCTCTAGTCCATGCCACTCCATTGTTGAACTTGTCTGAAATATACTAGGTAAAAGTGTTAGTCCAACAAGAGATATGTTGACATTAATTACCAAAATCACCCAGGGAGCACTTGTGCTTTCAATCTCCCCCTTTTTGGTAAATGATGACAACATACATCAAAGATTTAGATAAAGATATAAAGAGTAGCAAGTAAAGCTTTGGAAAGACATGTAACATGCATAGGCTCCCCCTACATGTATGCAATCACGTGAATATGGAATATAGGAGCATGTGAGAGCATAACCATGACAGAGTAGGCAATGTGTTACATGTATCTTGGCTGTATGCATCAGAGCAAATGATGTGAATATGGGAAATGTACCTTCATGCTCATGAGCCCTTCTTGCAAACAATATGTACATCAGCAAGAATCCCTCATACGCATGATTGTGATGCATATACTTACCTTGTGGTCTTGAGTTGGCTTAGGATGGAATGAACCTGTGAAAATAAGGTTAGATAACACAGATGCACCTACTAGCCAGAGCAAACAGAAAAAAACCACAAGAGTACCAAGACTGGGATGACATGTAGAGAGTGAGTACTGAGTACCACATTTAATATATACATGTCCCCAAAGGTAAAGATGTGCAATGAATTTAAGGATTTCCTTCCCTTAGATGTCTTGCTCCCCCTGAATCTAGCTTGGGATACTGGGAGAAGATAGAGAACAGAAAATCAGAGCTCAGAGAAACAAATGAACAGAGCTAATGCAAATAAGCACATATGAACATGTCTTTCCCCTCAAGAAGACATGTGGCATCTCTCCTCTTGAACACCAAGCATCTGGGATCCTTGAAGATTACTCTCTCCTTGAGTATTCTCTCCCCCTAAAGATATGATTAAGCTTTGATGTGATCTCTCTCTCCCCCTTTGACATCAATTTCCAAGAAGGGTCTTCTGGAGTTTGTCGCGAATGGGTTTGGTCCTTGAGTCACAACACAAAGCACGAAGGTAAATGTGATGCTTGTAGAGGACAAGATTCATTGAGTGGAGCTGGATCAAAAGAAATGCAGGAATAAATGGTAAAATGTTTTTCCTGTAGTGAAATCAGTGGCCCCGAGTTGTATGCTTCGGTTGCACCGAAAGAATTCGGTTAGACCGAAAACAAGAGACCGATGTGACCGAGTTCATCACATCGAAAACACTTGTCACCTCAGCTCACTAGACAAGTAAGATCTCACAAGGATTTGCAAGGAATTAACTAAAAGATTTGCAATGAATTGGATGCAGGGAATGCAGAACAAATAGAAAACAAAAGAAATCTAGATGAAGTTTTTTTGAAAGGGGAAACAAATATGCATGAGACAAATGCAAGAGCACAAAAATAACACAAGAAAACTTCATCTAGAATTGGTCGGCGAAAGTCACCTATGTTAGAGTATATTGACTTAGGAGTCAAGTGAGATCACTTGATCATAGGTCATACTCATCGTTTAAGCTCAAAATGGGGTTACCATTTTTCGTTTAAGCATCTTGATGTATTCACATCTTGTTGAGTTACTTTGACTCATGACTTGGAGTAAAGCTTCTCTAAGATGGAATAACATACCTTGGGTGGTGGTGTTGATCGTGATCATGTAGTTGAACTTGTGTGGGTTGCTCAAGGTTGATGTAGCTCATCAAGAGTTGGGAGCACCACTTGGAATTTGAGTTCATCTACCTACATGGGTTAGTTTTTGCAAGGAAGAGCACTTGTGTATCCAAAATGACAATCATGAAATTCAACATAGAATTTGTCAAAGGATATGTTTGAATGGTTTCGTGCTTCCTTGTCTTCAACCACCATTGTGTAGAGACTTGGTGATGTAGAGATTGCTCAAGATGTGAGTGAGTTACAATCTCATGGAATTAGATTCATCCAAGTACCTACATGGGTTAGATAACATGCAAGGTGCAAATATATCCAAGACATAAGATTATCATCATAAGAGAAATATCAAGGATTAGTCATAAGCTCATGTCTTGCATGTATCCAATGGAGTTCCTACTCCAAGTTTGAAGCATCAATGATGTTCAATTCACCTCTTAACCTGCAAAACACTTTCTCATCAAGTGGTTTAGTGAATATATCCGCTAATTGCTTTTCGGTGCGAACATGCTTAAGATTAATGTCACCCTTAGCAACATGATCTCGAATGAAATGATGACGAACTTCAATATGCTTAGTTCGAGAGTGTTGCACGGGATTGTGAGCAATCTTGATAGCACTTTCATTGTCACAAAGTAATGGAACATGTTTCACATATATCCCATAATCTTTAAGAGTTTGGGTCATCCAAAGTAATTGAGCACAACATGAACCAGCGGCAATGTATTCCGCTTCGGCGGTGGATAAGGATACCGAGTTTTGTTTCTTGGAAGACCAAGACACAAGAGATCTACCAAGAAATTGACAAGTACCCGAAGTGGACTTTCTATCAACCTTGTCACCGGCATAGTCCGAGTCGGAGTAGCCAACAAGATCGAAAGAGGCCCTCTTAGGATACCAAATGCCAAAATTTGGTGTATGGATTAAGTATCTCACTATCCTTTTCACGGCCTTAAGATGACATTCTTTAGGAGCAGCTTGATATCGTGCACACATGCACACACTTAGCATGATATCGGGACGTGAAGCACATAGATATAACAATGAACCAATCATAGAGCGATAAACCTTTTGATCGACCGGTTCACCATCTTTGGTCAAATCAAGATGTACACTAGTAGGCATGGGTGTAGTCATACCTTTGCATTCTTGCATATTGAACTTCTTGAATAAGTCCTTGGTGTACTTTGTTTGAGAGACAAAGGTACCTTCCTTAGTTTGCTTGATTTGCAAACCAAAAAAGAATTTGAGTTCACTCATCATAGACATCTCAAACTTCTCCGACATTAGCTTTCCGAACTTTTCACTAAAGTGAGGGTTAGTAGAACCAAATATAATATCATTGACATAAATTTGGCATACAAATAGTTCTCCATTGACCCTTTTAGTAAAAAGAGTGGAATCAATTTTCCCAATTTCAAACCCTTTTTCGATAAGGAACTTGGTCAAGCATTTATACCACGCTCTAGGAGCTTGTTTAAGACCATAAAGAGCTTTGTGAAGTTTGTAAACATGATCAGGTTTGTTAGGATTAACAAAGTCGGGAGGTTGTTTAACATAAACTTCCTCCTATATTTCACCATTTAGAAAGGCACTTTTAATGTCCATTTGGTATAAGGTGATATCATGGTGATTAGCATAGGCACGTAAGATGCGAATGGACTCAAGTCTAGCAACAGGAGCATAAGTCTCACCATACTCCATACCTTCGACTTGTGTGTAGCCTTGGGCGACGAGACGTGCTTTGTTGTGAACTACTTGTCCATCTTCATCTTGCTTGTTGCGAAACACCCATTTGGTACCGATGATGTTGTGGTTGTTGTTGGGCTTCTCAACCAATGTCCAAACTTGATTTCTCTCAAAGTTGTGTAGCTCTTCATGCATGGCATTTATCCAATCCGGATCTTCCAATGCTTCTTCAACCTTCATAGGTACAATGCTAGAGATGAATGAATAGTGTTCACAAAAGTTAGCTAAACGAGTTTTAGAGCGAGTGATTCTCCCGGTTTGGATATCTTTGTAGATTTGCTCGACGGGATGATCTTTAGCAATTCTTGCTCGAACTCGTGAAAGCTTTTGCTTGGGTCTTGGTTGAACATCTTCTTCATCTTGTTCTTCTTCTTGGCCTTCTTCATTGTTGACGTTGTCGTTCTCTTGTCGTGGTGGAGAAGGAGGTTGTTGACGTTCGTCTTGGTGCACTTCCTCGTTTTCTTCATCTTGGTGTGTCCCACTTGTGGATGCTTCCGTATCAACTCTTGGTTCACCTTGTCGTGAGGTAGAAGCTTCCACTTGGACGGACGAGGTACTCTCCTTCACCTCCGTTGGACGAATCTTGCCAATAGACAAGTCTTGGATTGCTTCCGAGGGGTCTTTGTCTCCTACATCAATTGGCAATTGCTCTACTTGCGAGCCGTTAGATTCATCAAACTTCACATCTACCGTTTCTTCAACCTTTCGGGTGAAATTGTTGTAGACACGGTATGTGTGAGAGTTTGAGCCATAACCAAGTAGGAAACCTTCATGAGACTTAGGAGCAAATTTAGAACGACGATGCTTATCAAGAATGTAGCACTTTGAGCCGAATACTCGAAAGTATCCAACTTGGGGTTTGTTACCGGAGAGAAGCTCGTATGCCGTCTTGCCGAGTAGCTTGTGAAGATACAAGCGATTTGTTGCATGACAAGCTGTCTCAACCGCTTCCGCCCAAAAGTGCTTCGGCGTCTTGTACTCATCAAGCATCGTTCTCGCCATTTCGATGAGCGTCCGGTTCTTCCTCTCAACAACTCCATTTTGTTGAGGTGTGTACGTAGCCGAGAACTCATGTGAAATCCCTTCTTCGTCAAGAAAGGTGTCCACATTTGCGTTCTTGAACTCCGTTCCGTTGTTGCTGCGAACCTTCTTGATCTTCACTTCAAATTGATTTTGGGCCTTCCTAGCGAAGTTTTTGAAGATCTTTTGAACCTACGATTTATCATCGAGAAAGAACACCCACGTAAATCTTGAAAAATCATCAACTATAACTAGACCAAAAGAATTTCCACCGAGACTTTTGTAGGCGTTGGGACCAAAAAGATCCATGTGAAGTAGCTCGAGTGGCCTCCTTGTGGTCATGATGTTCTTCACGGGATGCCTCCCTCCAACCTGTTTACCTGCCTGACAAGCGCTGCAAAGTCTATCCTTATCAAATATGACATTATTAACTCCAAGGATATGATTTCCTTTAAAAAGCTTGTCAAGGTTTCGCATGCGAACATGACCTAATCGTCTATGCCATAACCAACCTTTAGAGGATTTAGCAATAAAGCAAGTTCTAGGTTGAGCCTTTTTAGTGAAATCAACAATGTATAGATCACCTCTATGTACACCAGTAAAGACCATTTTATGATTATCTCTACGAAACACTTGGCAATCTACTTCAGTAAATAGGACATTGAAACCGAAATCAGCAAGTCTAGATACTGAAAGTAAGTTGTATCCAAGAGATTCAACGAGCATGACATTTTGTATGGAGCTATCATGTGATTTGGCCACCTTACCGAGGCCAACCACCTTACCCTTTGAGTTATCACCAAAAGTGACATACTTTCAAGGACCATCGTTTTCAGCAAGCTCACGAAACATGTCTTTATCTCCGGTCATGTGATCGGTACATCCACTATCAAGAACCCATTCCTTTTCCCCTGCCATATATCCCCGAAGATTTGCCATAAGACCAAAGTGTCTCATGGCATCATCAAGATCAAAGTCACTATCATCATCCTCATCATAGTATCCATGTTCAATATCGTCAAGTGGTGGATCAAATCCTAGAGAGGGTGATTCATTAGAGTGAGTTTGACAATGATCTTGTTTATGAATCTTTATAGCTTCAGAAATAATATCACTAATAATTCCAACATCTCCTTTGGCACGCATAAGGTTTGTAAGCTCAAATAGACAATCACCAAACATAGGATCACTAGAATTCATCTTACTCAAGGCAATAGACTTATGGAGAATTTCATCTAGATTTTTCAAGGAATAATTTGGAAAGCGTTCCTCAAGAAATTTCCATATAGTGTAGGCACACTTAAGAGTAGGCAAACATCCAATCAAGTTTCTAGGCAAGCCTCTAGTGATAAGTTCAACAGTTCTAAGATTGCGAATCATGTCAATTGACTCATCAAGGGTAGGATGCATAGGATCAACATGAGGTGCACAAGGGCTAGCAATGTACTTGTTCAAATGATATTGATTGAAAATCACAAGCATCTCATTTTTCCACTCATGAAAGTACTCTCCATCTAGTATAGGCACTCTATGTCTAAGACTCCCAATTGTAGACTAATCCATCTTCCTCCAATGGTGTTTAAACCAAAGCAATGGAGACCAAAGCTCTGATACCAATTGAAAGGATCGAGAAGAGGTGTCTAGAGGGGGGGGGTGATTAGACACTAAGTACCAAAAGTTGCAGTTTTTAACTTCTTTAAGTTTAAGTGGAGTTTAGGCACAAGTTTAACACTCACAACACATAAAAAGCAAGCACACAAAGAGTATATGAGCAGCGGAAAGTAAAGCATGCAACTTGCAAGAATGTAAAGGGATGGGATTGGAGGATTCAAACGCAATTGGAGACACGGATGTTTTTGTCGTGGTTCCGATAGGTGGTGCTATCGTACATCCACGTTGATGGAGACTTCAACCCACGAAGGGTAACGGTTGCGCGAGTCCACGGAGGGCTCCACCCACGAAGGGTCCACGAAGAAGCAACCTTGTCTATCCCACCATGGCCGTCGCCCACGAAGGACTTGCCTCACTAGCGGTAGATCTTCACGAAGTAGGCGATCTCGTTGCCCTTACAAACTCCTTGGTTCAACTCCACAATCTTGTCGGAGGCTCCCAAGTGACACCTAGCCAATCTAGGAGACACCACTCTCCAAGAAGTAACAAATGGTGTGTTGATGATGAACTCCTTGCTCTTGTGCTTCAAATGATAGTCTCCCCAACACTCAACTCTCTCTCACAGGATTTGGATTTGGTGGAAAGAATATTTGAGTGGAAAGCAACTTGGGGAAGGCTAGAGATCAAGATTCATATGGTAGGAATGGAATATCTTGGCCTCAACACAAGTGTAGGTGGTTCTCTCTCAGAAAATGTATGCTGGAAGTGTAGGTTCATTCTGATGGCTCTCTCCATGAATGAAGAGGAGGTGGAGGGGTATTTATAGCCTCCACACAAAATCTAACCGTTACACAAAAGTTGCCAAACTCGGTGGGACCAAATCGAGAAACTCGGTTAGACCAATTCAGAAAATTTAGTGACCATTAGGATTTTTGGTGGGACCGACATGCAACTCGGTAGGACCGATATGGTTAGGGTTAGGGCATAACGTAATCTCGGTGAGACCGATTACACAAACTCGGTGGGACCAATTTTGGTAATAAGTTAACCAGAGAGTTGGTCAGGCAAACTCGATGGGACCGATTACACAAACTCGATGTGACCAATTTTGGTAATAAGCTAACCAAAGAGTTTGCATTGTAATCTTGGTAGTACAGATTACTCAAACTCGGTGAGACCGATTTTGGTAATGGACATACACAGAGAGATTACAATCCCATCTCGGTGAGACCGAGATCCCTATCGGTGAGACCAATTTGCCTAGGGTTTGTGGCAGTCTCTATGACATCTAGACTCGGTGGCGCCGGATAGAAAGAATCGGTAGGGCCGAGGTAGACTATTTGGTTTAGGACATATGTGGATGTGAGAAAGTAGTTGAGGGCTTTGGAGCATATCACTAAGCACTTTGAGCAAGTAAGCCATTAAGCAACACCTCATCCCCTCTTGATAGTATTGGCTTTTCCTATAGACTCAATGTGATCTTGGATCACTAAAATATAAAATGTAGAGTCTTGTGCTTGAATTTTGAGCCAATCCTTTGTCCTTAGCATCTTGAAGGGGTTCCACATCCTCTAGTCCATGCCACTCCATTGTTGAACTTGTCTGAAACATACTAGGTAAAAGTGTTAGTCCAACAAGAGATATGTTGACATTAATTACCAAAATCACCCAAGGAGCACTTGTGCTTTCAGAAATTCATGTACAATACATCTCAGGTACATCTCCAGATATTGGTTTACTCGCTCGGTCTGGCCATCCGTTTGAGGATGGTAGGCTGTGCTCATTTGCAGTTCTGTGCCCTAGATCCTGAACAACTCTTTCCAAAAAGAACTGGTGAAAATTTTGTCTCTATCTGACACTATTGTCAGGGGTAGCCCATGCAGTTCCACAATGTTGTTGATGAACACTTTGGCCACTAAAGCTGCAGAAGAGGGATGCTTCAAAGGAAGAAAGTGACTCACTTTGGTGAAATGATCAACCACCACTCGAATAGCTAAATATCCTTTTGATTTAGGGAGGCCTTCAATGAAATCCATGCTGATAGCTTGCTAAGGACTGTCAGGCACGGGTAGAGGGTGCAGTAGTCTAGGAAATTTACACAGCTCATGTTTTTCCTGTTGACAAGTGCCGCATTGCTTAACAAAGTTTTCCACATCAGTTTTCATTCCTTTCTAATTGAAAATTTGTTCGACTCTATGATAAGTGGGCAGAATCCCAGAATGACCCCCTACAGGAGTGGAATGAAAAGCTAGTATGAGCTTGGTTTGTAATCCAGTATTTACTCCTACCCAAATCTTGTTATCTTGCTTGATAACTTGCTGTAGTTGAAAACCAGGACAAGCAGCTGGATCCACAGCTAATTGTTGCAGTATGGCAAGGGCTTCTAGGTCAACTGAATAGGAGTTAAGGATTTCTTGTATCCAAACTGGCTTGCTAGTTGAGACACTTTGGGCAGAGAACAAATGGGCTACTCTGGACAGGGCATCAGCTGCTGTGTTTTCCACCCCTTTCTTGTACTGTATTGAAAACTGGAGGCCCACTAACTTAGTCATTGCTTTCCTTTGTAAGCCAGATGTTAAGTTTTGATCCCCTAAGTGACACAAGCTTTGATGGTCTTTCTTGATCACAAAAGGGGCTCTGCTTAGATAAGATCTCCATCTGTCTATAGCCATCATTATTGCCAAGAACTTTCTCTCACATATAGATTTCTTTTGGCTGTTCACCCCAAGAGCCTTGCTGTAATATGCTATAGGATGTCCATCCTGAGACAAGACAACCCCCTACACCAGTATCACAGGCATCTGTTTCCACTATGAAAGTCTTGTCAAACTTTGGCAGAGCTATGACAGGAGTGTTAACCATAGCCTCTTTAAGCAGTTGAAATGCTTTCTGAGCTGCTTCAGACCACTCAAAAGCTTGTTTCTTCAAAAGAGCTGTAAGAGGTTTTGCCAGAATACCATAATTTTGCACAAATTTCCTGTAATAGCCAGTCAGGCTCTTAACTCAGTCACAGTAGTTGGAACAGGCCACTGCAGCATCACTTCAGTTTTAGTAGGATCAGTAGCCACACCTTGGTCAGAGATAATGTGCCCCAGATATTCCAAAGATTTCTGGGCAAAAACACATTTGCTCTCCTTCAAAAACAATTGATTTTCTTTTAGTATATCAAAGACAACTTGCAGATGATTTATATGGTCCTCTAGAGTGAAACCGAAAACCAGAATATCATCCATAAACACCAACACAAACTTCCTATTTGGCCCAGGAAAAGGAAAATTCATAACACATTGAAATGTGCCAGGGGCAGTAGCTAAACCAAAAGGCATAACTCTGAACTGAAACTTCCCATGGTGTGTTTTGAATGAAGTTTTGAATTCATCTTCTTCTTTCATTCTTATCTGATGGTACCCAGCCTTTAGGTCCAACTTGGAAAACCACTTTGCCCCTCCTAACTCATCTATTATCTCATCAATTACTAGCATGGGAAATTTGTTTTTCACTATTATTGCATTCAACCTCCTGTAGTCCACACAAAACCTCCAAGTACCATCTTTCTTCTTGACTAATAGCACTAGAGCAGCAAAGGGACTCATGCTAGGTGTGATTAGACCAGCTTCCAGCATCTCTTTCACTTGCTTCTCAAACTCATCCTTTTGTAGAGGAGAATATCTGTAAGGTTTGCAGTTAACAGGCACACCATCTGGCAAGAGATTGATTGTATGATCAAAAGCTCTATGAGGAGGTAAAGTTGTAGGTTCCTGGAATACTTGCTTGTTTCTATCCAGTACTCGTTGCACTTCTCGAGGGATCTCAGTTGCAGGTGTCATTACTATCCTGTTCAACAGAGCAGTGGCCCACACATCATTGCCCTTCTCCCACTCTAGCACTTTTTCAGCAGATACTCCCTCCAGATGGTCTTGTTTGACAGGTAGCACACCTTGCAATCTGACCTCTTGGCATTCATGTTGGAACTCAATCCACTTGTCATCCCAGTGGAATTTCATCACACCCCACTGCTCTAGCCAATCCATGCCCAATATAATATCATGACCTCCCAAGGGTAACACTTGCATAGGATTAGTGAAACTGTGTCCTTGCATCCACCAAGTCAGCTGTGGGACTACTTTAATACAAGAGATCATATTCCCATTTGCTACCTTAACTTGCATAGGAACAATGAGAGGCTTAGGAGTGGCAGAAATCCTGTCCAATAATGCCTTATCCACAAATGTGTGAGTGCTCCCTAAGTCTACCAAGATCAGCACAACTTTGTTTTGCACCAGAGCTCTCAGCTGGATTGTTTTAGGGTGAGCAGCCCTAGAAAGAGCAGTAACTGAGATTGTAGCACATTCTTCATGAGCTGCCTCCACCAGAGCATCAAGCACAACATCCGAAATGATCTCATGATGATTTACCATTTCAGCAGCCTTAAGTTGTGCTCCTGGTGGATTGCACAAGTGTCCTGGTATAAAATTCTCTCCACATTTATAACATAAGCCATTTGCACGACGATATTCCTTGAGTTGCTTGGCCTTCTAGAGCTCATTAGTGGACAACCCCGATCGACTTTCAGGTTTTGTATATGCTGATTTTGCATAACTGGGTTTTCTTGGTTTCTGTTGGAGCAAAGGGCCCTCCTGAACTGATGCATAAAGAGCAACTAACTACACCTGAAGGAAATATGCCATAGAGGCAATAATAAAGTTATTATTTATTTCCTTATTTCATGATAAATGTTTATTATTCATGCTATAATTGTATTAACCGAAAACTTAGTACATGTGTGAATACATAGACAAAACATATAGTCCCTAGTATGCCTCTACTTGACTAGCTCGTTAATCAAAGATGGTCATGTTTCCTAACCATAGACATGTGTTGTCATTTGATGAACGGGATCACATCAGTAGGATAATGATTTGATGAACGAGTAAAGAGACTTGCCAGTAACGAGATTGAACTAGGTATGATGATACCGACGATCGAATCTCGGGCAAGTAACATACCGATGACAAAGGGAACAATGTATGTTGTTATGCGGTTTGGCCGATAAAGATCTTTGTAGAATATGTAGGAACCAATATGAGCATCCAGGTTCCGCTATTGGTTATTGACCAGAGATGTGTCTCGGTCATGTCTACATAGTTCTCGAACCCGTAGGGTCCGCACGCTTAACGTTCGATGACGATTTGTATTATGAGTTATGTGATTTGATGTACCGAAGTTTGTTTGGAGTCCCGGATGAGATCACAGACATGAAGAGGAGTCTCGAAATGGTCGAGAGGTAAAGATTAATATATTGGAAGGTTGCATTTGGACATCGAAAAGGTTCCGAGTGATTCAGGCATTTTTCCGGAGTACTAGGAGGTTACCGGAACCACCCGGGAGAAGTATTGGGCCTAGTGGGCCTTATTGGAGGAGAGTATAAAGGGCCACGTGAGAGGGGTGCCCCTCCCCTTGCCCAAACCGAATTGGACTAGGGGAGGGGGCCGACCCCCCTCTTTCCTTCCCCCCTCTCTCCCTTACCTTTCCCTCTGGTGGAAGAAAGGAAGGGGGGGGGGGGAATCCTACCTTGGACTAGGAGTCCAAGTAGGACTCCCCCTGGCACGCCCAAACCTGGCCGGCCTCCTCTCTCCCTCCCTCCTTTATATACGTGGCCAGGGGCACACCAATAGAACACAAGTTGACATTGTTTAGCCCTGTGCGGTGCCCCCCTCCACAGTTACACACCTCGGTCATATCGTCGTAGTGCTTAGGCGAAGCCCTGCGCCGGTAACTTCGTCATCACCGTCACCACGCCGTCGTGCTGACGAAACTCTCCCTCGGCCTCAATTGGATCAAGAGTACGAGGGATGTCCCCGAGCTGAACGTGCGCTGATCGCGGAGGTGCCGTACGTTCGGTGCTAAGATCGGTCGAATAGTGAAGATGTACGACTACATCAACCACGTTGTCATAGCGTTTCCGCTTTCGGTCTACGAGGGTACGTGGATACACTCTCCCCTCTCATTGCTATGCATCACATAGATAGATCTTGCGTGTTCGTAGGATTTTTTTTTGAAATTACTGCGTTCCCCAACAGTGGCATCCGAGCCAGGTCTATGCGTAGATGTTATATGAACGAGTAGAACACAAAGAGTTGTGGGCGATAATAGCCATACTGCTTACCAGCATGTAATACTTTGGTTCGGCGGTATTGTTGGATGAAGCGGCTCAGACCGACATTACGTGTATGCTTACGCGAGACTAGTTCTACCAACGTGCTTTGCACATAGGTGGCTGGTGAGTGTCTATTTCTCCTACTTTAGTTGAATCAAGTGTGGCTACGCCCGGTCCTTGTTGAAGGTTAAAACAACACACTTGATGAAAAATTGTTGTGCTTTTGATGTGTAGGTAAGAACGGTTCTTGCTAGAAGCCCGTAGCAGCCACGTAAACTTGCAACAACAAAGTAGAGAACATCTAACTTGTTTTTGCAGGGCTTGCTATGATGTGATATAAATTGTTGTATGAGATGATCATGTTTTGTAACAAAGTTATCGGCAACTGGCAGGAGCCATATGGTTGTCGCTTTATTGTATGCAATGCAATCGCCATGTAATTGTTTTACTTTATCACTAAGTGGTAGCGATAGTCGTAGTAAAAATAGTTGGCGAGACGACAACGATGCTACGATGGAGATCAAGGTGTCGCGCCGGTGACGATGGAGATCATGACGATGCTTCGGTGATGGAGATCAAGAGCACAAGATGATGATGGCCATATCTTGTCACATATTTTGATTGCATATGATGCTTATCCTTCATGCATCTTATTTTGCTTAGAACGTCGGTAGCATTATAAGATGATCCCTTACTAAATTTTAAGGTATAAGTGTTCTCCCTGAGTATGCACCGTTTCTACAGTTCATCGTGCCGAGACACCATGTGAAGATCGGGTGTGATAAGTTCTACGTTCACATACAACGGGTGCAAGCCAGTTTAGCACACGCAGGATACTTGGGTTAAACTTGACGAGCCTAGCATATGCAGATATGGCCTCGGAACACTGAGATCGAAAGGTCGAGCATGAATCATATAGTAGATATGATCAACATAGTGATGTTCACCATTGAAAACTACTCCATCTCACGTGATGATCGGACATGGTTTAGTTGATTTGGATCACATGATCACTTAGATGATTAGAGGGATGTCTATCTAAGTGGGAGTTCTTAAGTAATATGATTAATTGAACTTTAATTTATCATGAACTTAGTCCTGATAGTATCTTGCAAATTATGTCGTAGATCAATAGCTCGCGTTATAGCTTCCCTTTATTTTTTGATATGTTCCTAGAGAAAAATAAGTTGAAAGATGATAGTAGCAATGATGCGGACTGGGTCCGTGATCTAAGATGTATCCTCATTGCTGCACAGGAGAATTATGTCCTTGATGCACTGCTAGGTGATAGACCTATTGCAGGAGCAGATGCAGACGGTATGAACGTTTGGCTAAGCTCAATACGATGACTACTTGATAGTTTAGTGCACCATGCTTTACGGCTTAGAATCGGGACTTCAAAGAAGTTTTGAATGTCATGGACCATATGAGATGTTCCAGGACTTGAAGTTAATATTTCAAGCAAATCCCCGAGTTGAGAGATATAAAGTCTCCAACAAGTTCTATAGCTAAAAGATGGAGGAGAATAGCTCAAGCAGTGAGCATGTGCTCAGATTGTCTGGGTACTACAATCACTTGAATCAAGTGGGAGTTAATCTTCCAGATAAGATAGTGATTGACAGAGTTCTCTAGTCACCATCACCAAGTTTCTAGAACTTCGTGATGAACTATAGTAGCAAGGGATGATGAAAACGATTCTCGAGCTCTTCATGATGCTGAAATTGATGAAGGTAGAAATCAAGAAAGAGCATCAAGTGTTGATGATTGACAAGACCACTAGTTTCAAAAAAGGGCAAAGGGAAAGAAATGGAACTTCAAGTAGAATGGCAAGCAAGTTGTCACTC
Organism: Triticum aestivum; assembly: GCF_018294505.1. Taxonomy (NCBI): domain Eukaryota; kingdom Viridiplantae; phylum Streptophyta; class Magnoliopsida; order Poales; family Poaceae; genus Triticum; species Triticum aestivum. The sequence goes on from NC_057810.1 coordinate 278,051,783, forward strand.
CCGTGAAGAAACCCAAAGCTGGACCAAAGCCTGAAACTGAGTGCTTCTACTACAAAGGAAATGGTCACCGGAAGCCGAAATGCCTTGAATATTTGGCGGATAAGAAGGATGGCAAAGTGAACAAGGGTATATTTGATATACAGGTTATTGATGTGTACCATACTAGTGTTTATAGTAACCCCTGGGTATTTGATACTTGTTCGGCTGCTAAGATTAGTAACTCGAAACAGGAGTTACAGAATAAACAGAGACTAGTTGAGGGTGAAGTGACGATGTGTGTTGGAAGTGGTTCCAAGATTGATATGATCATCATCGCAAAATCCCTATACTCTCGAGATTAGTGTTGAACCTAAATAAATGTTATTTGGTGTTTGCGTTGAGCGTAAATATGATTAGATCATGTTTACTACGATACGATTATTCATCTAAGACAGAGAATAAATTTTTATTCTGTTTACATGAATAAAAGCTTCTATGGTCATACACCCAATGTTGATGAATCTTGATCGTAGTGATACACATATTCATAATATTGATGCCAAAAGATACAAAGTTAATAATGATAATGCAACATATTTGTGGCACTGCCGTTTGGGCCATATCGGTGTAAAGCGCATGAAGAAACTCCATAAAGATGGACTTTTGGAATCACTTGACTATGAATCATTTGATGCTTGCGGACCGTGCCTTATGGGCAAGATGACTAAAAATCCATTCTTTGGAACAATGGAACGAGCTACTGACTTATTGGAAATAATACATACTGATGAATGCGGTCCAATGAGTGTTGAGACTTGTGGCAGGTATCATTATTTTGTTACCTTCACAGATGATTTGAGCAGATATGGTTATATCTACTTAATGAAACATAAGTCTGAAACATTTGAAAAGTTCAAAGAATTTTAGACTAAAGTGGAAAATCATCGTAATAAGAAAATAAAGTTTCTACGATCTGATCGTGGAGGAGAATATTTGAGTTACGAGTTTGGTCTTCATTTGAAACAATGTGGAATAGTTTCACAGCTCACGCCACTTGGAACACCACAGCGTAATGGTGTGTCCGAATGTCGTAACTGCACTTTATTGGATATAGTGCGATCTATGATGTCTCTTACCGATTTACCACTACTGTTTTGGGGTTATGCATTAGAGACAGCTGCATTCACGTTAATCAGGGCACCATCAAAATCCGTTGAGACAACGCCTTATGAACTATGGTTTGGCAAGGAACCAAAGTTGTCGTTTCTTAAAGTTTGGGTTTGCAATGCTTATGTGAAAAGCTTCAACCTGATAAGCTCGAACCCAAATCGGAGAAATGCATCTTCATAGGATACCCAAAGGAAATTGTTGGCTACACCTTCTATCACAGATCCAAAGGCAAGATCGTTGCTAAGAATGGATCCTTTCTAGAGAAGGAGTTTCTCTCGAAAGAAGTGAGTGGGAGGAAAGTAGAGCTTGATGAGGTAATTGTACCTTCTCCCGAATTGGAAAGTAGTTCATCACAGAAATCAGTTCCAGTGATTCCTATGCCAATTGCTGAGGAAGCTAATGATGATGATCATGAAACTTCAGATCAAGTTAGTACAGAACCTCGTAGGTCTTCCAGAGTATGGTCCGCACCAGAGTGGTACGGTAATCCTATTCTAGAAGTCATGTTACTAGAACATGATGAACCTACGAACTATGAGGAAGCGATGATGAGCCCAAATTCCGTGAAATGGCTTGAGGCCATAAAATCTAAGATAGGATCCATGTATGAGAACAAAGTGAAGACTTTGGTGGATTTTCCCGATGATCGGCAAGCCATAGAAAATAAATGGATCTTCAAAGAGGAAGACGGACGCTGATAGTAGTGTTACTATCTACAAAAGCTCGACTTGTCGCAAAAGGTTTTTGACAAGTTCAAGGTGTTGACTACAATGAGATTTTCTCAACTGTAGCGATGCTTAAATCTATCCGAATCATGTTAGCAGTTACCATATTTTATGAAATCTGGCAGATGGATGTCAAAAATATATTCCTGAATGGATTTTTGGAAGAAGAGTTGTATATGATGCAACCAGAAGGTTTTGTCAATCCAAAGGGTGCTAACAAAGTGTGCAAGCTCCAGCGATCCATTTATGGACTGGTGCAAGCCTCTTGGAGTTGGAATAAGCGCTTTGATAGAGTGATCAAAGCATATGGTTTTATACAGACTTTTGAAGCCTGCATTTACAAGAAAGTGAGAGGAGCTCTGTAGCATTTCTAATATTATATGTGGATAACATATTGTTGATTGGAAATGATATAGAATTTCTAGATAGCATAAACGGATACTTGAATAAGAGTTTTTTCAATAAAGACCTTGGTGAAAGCTGCTTACATATTGGGCATCAAGATTTATAAAAATAGATCAAGACGCTTGATAAGATTTTCAATTAGTATATACCTTGATAAAGTTTTTGAAGAAGTTCAAAATGGATCAGTCAAAGAAAGGGTTCTTGCCTATATTACAAGGTGTAAAGTTGAGTAAGACTCAAAGCCCGACTACGACAGAAAATAGAAAGAGAATGAAAGTTATTCCCTATGCCACAGTCATAGGTTCTATAAAAGCATGCTGTGCTGTGTACCAGACCTATTGTGTACCCTGCCCTGAGTTTAGAAAGGGAGTAAAATTTTGATCTAGGAGTAGATCACTGGACAACGGTCAAAATTATCCTTAGTGAGGACTAAGAAAATATTTCTCGATTATGGAGGTGATAAAAGAGCTCGTCGTAAAGAGTTACATCGATGAAAGCTTTTACATCGATCCAGATGACTCTAAGTCTCAATCTGGATACATATTGAAAGTGGGAGCAATTAGCTAGAGTAGCTCCGTGCAGATCATTGTAGACATAGAATATTTGCAAAATACATACGGCTATGAATGTGACAGACCCGTTGACTAAACTTCTCTCACGGGAAAAAACATGAGCACACCTTAGTACTCTTTGGGTGTTAATCACATAGCGATGTGAACTAGATTATTGACTCTAGTAAACCCTTTGGATGTTGGTCACATGACAATGTGAACTATGGGTGTTAATCACATACAGATGTGAATATTGGTGTTAAATCACATGGCAATGTGAACTAGATTATTGACTCTAGTGCAAGTGGGAGACTAAAGGAAATATGCCCTAGAGGCAATAATAAAGTTATTATTTATTTCCTTATTTCATGAGAATGTTTATTATTCATGCTATAATTGTATTAACCGGAAACTTAGTACATGTGTGAATACATAGACCAAACATATAGTCCCTAGTATGCATCTACTTGACTAGCTCGTTAATCAAAGATGGTTATGTTTCCTAACCATAGACATGTGTTGTCATTTTATGAACGGGATCACATCAGTAGGATAATGATGTGATGGACATGACCCATCTGTAGCATTATGATCGTGTTAGTTTCATTGCTACTGCTTTCTTCATGACTTATACAAGTTCCTCAGACTATGAGATTATGCAACTTCCGAATACCGGAGGAACACTTTGTGTAATACCAAACGTCACAATGTAAAAGGGTGATTATAAAGGTGCTCTACAGGTGTCTCCGAAGGTGTTTGTTGGGTTGGCATAGATCGAGATTAGGATTTGTCACTCCGTGTATCGGAGAGGTATCTCTGGGCCCTCTCGGTGATGCACATCACTATAAGCCTTGCAAGCAATGTGACTAATGAGTTAGTTGCGGGATGATGCATTACAGAACGAGTAAAGAGACTTGCCAGTAACGAGATTGAACTAGGTATGATGATACCGACAATCGAATCTCGGGCAAGTAACATACCGATGAGAAAGGGAACAACGTATGTTGTTATGCAGTTTGACCAATAAAGATCTTTGTAGAATATGTAGGAACGAATATGAGCATCCAGGTTCCGCTATTGGTTATTGACCGGAGATGTGTCTCGGTCGTGTCTACATAGTTCTCGAACCCGTAGGGTCTGCACGCTTAACGTTCGATGACGATTTATATTATGAGTTATGTGATTTGATGTACCGAAGTTTGTTTGGAATCCCGGATGAGATCATGGACATGACGAGGAGTCTCGAAATGGTCGAGAGGTAAAGATTCATATATTGGAAGGTTGCATTTGGACATTGGAAAGGTTCCGAGTGATTCGAGCATTTTTCCGGAGTACCGGGAGGTTACCGGAACCCCCCGAGAGAAGTATTGGGCCTAGTGGGCCTTATTGGTGGAGAGGAGAAAGGGCCACATGAGACGGGCGCCCCTCCCCTTGCCCAAACCGAATTGGACTAGGGAAAGGGGCCGGCCCCCCTCTTTCCTTCCCCCTCTCTCTCCCTTACCTTTCCTTCCGGTGGAACAAAGGAAAAGGGGGGGGGGGGGCAAATTCTACTTGGACTAGGAGTCCAAGTAGGACTCCCCCCTGCCGCGCCCAAATCTGGCCGGCCTCCTCTCTCCCTCCTCCTTTATGTACATTACCAGGGGCACCCCAATAGAACACAAGTTGACATTGTTTAGCCGTGTGCGGTGCCCCCTCCACAGTTACACACCTCGGTCATATCGTCGTAGTGCTTAGGCGAAGCCCTGCGTCAGTAACTTCATCATCACCGTCACCATGCCGTCGTGCTAACGAAACTCTCCCTCGGCCTCAACTGGATCAAGAGTACGAGGGACATCCTCGAGCTGAACGTGTGCTGATCGCGGAGGTGCCGTACGTTTGGTGCTAAGATCGGTCGGATCGTGAAGCTGTACGACTACATCAACCGTGTTGTCATAATGCTTCCTCTTTCGGTCTACGAGGGTATATGGACACACTCTCCCCTCTCGTTGCTATGCATCACATAGATAGATCTTGCATGATTGTTGGAACTTTTTTGAAATTACCGCCTTCCCCAACAGCACCGAGGTAGGAATTTGCATTTCCACTGTTGCTCAGTCCCATGATAAACCTAGTGACCAGAAATGTGTCACTTATAGTTGGTTCATACAGTTTGACAGTGTACACTAACTGTAAGAACTGATGCTTGTACTCTTCTACTGTATCCGATTGCTTCAACTACATTAACTCCTTCATCTTCTGCCTATACACATTGACATCAAATTCCTGCAGAACAACAACGCAAAACTGTTCCCAAGTGTGTATCACCCCTGTCTGCATAAAAGCCTGGTACCAATGTGCAGCATTATCCGACAGATACAGAGAAGCAGACGTGACTTTGCAATTGTTAGGAATGTGATACAATCTGAAGAATGCCACACACTTGTCCAATCATATCCTCACCTTAGAGCTATCAAACCTAGGAAAATCCATCTTCAGCAGCCACTGGCCTTTTGCGGTGTGCTCCTCCTCAACAGGTAGCACGGGCTGCGGAATTACCAGAGGATTGGGTGGTACCTGAACCGGTGACGACACCAAGATTGGGCGTGGTGGTGGTACAAGAGCAGTTCAGCTGGGGCAGCCCCCAGAATGCCGTCTGACACCTCAGACGCTGCTGGTGAAGAACTCCCGCTTCCCACCGGTGTCTTCCTCAACGGAACAATATGGAACTGAGTCTGCCTCACCTTCCCCAGCATGTTGCAGGAGAGATCCACCTTGATCTGGACTTGGTCGAGACGCGCAGACTGCTCGGAGAGCTTGGCGTCGAGCGCTTCCAGCTGAGCACAAATGCCCTCCACGGCTTCCCACTTCCCCCGTGCTGCGCGCGGGTCGACGAACTCCTTGAGCATCCTCTCCTGGAACGCCTTCATCTCGTCCGCGATGAAACGAGTCTGCAGGTTGGCCTTGAAGGTCGTCGTCATCGCGGATTTCTTCGTATCAACCCACCTCAGGTCAGGATTTATGCAGATCAAACCATAGGGTGATCCGCGACCGTCGCCTCGGATTTGCCGGGTACGATTCGAAAAAAATTTGGACGCGGCGGAGCGGAAGCTCTGTTACCAGATTGTCACGACCTTGGGGCCTGGGAGTCGCCAGCGGCGAGGTAGCAGGAGGAGTCGGGGATCTCGGGAGAGAAGAGAGGAGCACGAGGTAGTAGACATGATAAGGAGAGAGAGGAATGAGAGGCTCAGAACAGTTCAATTTCAAAATTGATGCCATGGTTGTCTTACACACTAGCTTATATAACACATGCCAGCCCACTCGAGATTACATGGCCCACCGACCCACGCCTGGGACACAACCCACTTGACTCATTCAAATGCTCCCGCCTTGCCGATCACCTTGCACAGCCTCACCTAGGCACTTACAGACATCTGAAACAGAATAAGATACCTTCGTGAGTGGCAGCTTCAGCTTATGACCATCGAAATGTCATGATGCATGAATAACACCTCCCCTGTGTCAGCACTACATCAAATATATTGGGGGAGACAGAACGAATGAAATATTAGTCTTTGAACATATACTATATCTAGTAGAAGGTACGAAGAAATCATTATGTTGCTTTACCGGGAGAAAATGGTTTCGGCCATGGAAGGGAACTTTAGAGTCCAATCGTCCTTACTAGTCGGCCACCCAGTATAAATTCATTTAAACATTTGAATAGCGCATCATGTAGCTTCCATGCTATAGTCTCGTCACGTGTCCCGGTGGGTGGGGGCGGGGGGCTAACTTGCTGTGGTACAATGGGTCAATGACCGACATAACCCTAGTCAACATGTTGAAGAAACAATCATCCATCCTTCGGGTCATGGGACTGGTGTGTAGAACTGTGAAACATAAAGCAAGGATGTCACCGAGATGGGCTCTGTGTGGCCGCACAACATGATAAAAGTGAACGAGTATGATTAGGAAAAATACGCCACACATGGGGCGGCCCTCTTGTTAGATATATATAGGAATACATGGGAGTTACATGCCTTGGATACCAAGGGAGATCCCAACCAAATCATACAAAATCAGGTAGGTTGGGATATTCCTATACGTAAGATATACACAGAGATATACTCTAACACCCCCCCTCAGTTTGTGCATCTATTGGCAAGAGGCATAAACTGGTACGGAACTCCGAGAATAGCTACGATGACAAGCCTTCCGTCATGATGTCAGCATACTGGCGAGATGATGGCACATGAAGCACACGAACCTGACCAAGCGACACCTTCCCACAAACAAAATGAATGTCGATCTCGATGTGCTTGGTACGGTGGTGTTGCACAGGGTTGGAGGCCATTGTCGGCGTTCTGGGAACAGGGGTCCCTAGACTTGCCTGCCTGCGGCCTGCGGCGTGGCTCGAAAGGAGGCCCAACGCAGCCCATCTTCATCAACACAAACTCAAGACTCTCGCGAGGGGCCAAGCCTCGCGGGGCGGACGACAAGGAGCTTCCTCAGGCACGGCCTCGTCAGCTGGCTCACGAGGAGGCGGAGAGTTCAAGGCGGGGTACCCCGCGAGGTGCCCATGACGCAAGCCATGACGACCAGGGGCGCCAGTTGGGCGCCAGCCCGCGCAGTGTCCTCCTTTCCTCTTTGGTGCAAAGGGAGCAAGCGCAGGCGAGGGCATCAAGCAAAGGCATCCATTCCGGTGCAACGAGACCAAGACCAACCCAACGGCAGGGTAGAAGCCATTGTGGAGCCCAAGCAGGCGTCATCACCAGAGCCTTTGACAGGCGAGGACCAACTTTAGTCAGGATAAGTGTACCTGCTGTTCCCCTTCAAAATGGCCAATTGTTGACGCCCTTCCCGCTCAATATTTGGGAAGAGGCCCATGCCCTTTGCCTATAAATAGGACTTGCCACCCCCGGGGTAGAGACATCTAGAGACCGCATCGAGAATCCAAGAGCCGGAACCAAGTAGCACCAGCCAAGAGCAGACCCTCGCGAGGCTGTTCTTCCTTGTATTGTTCATCATCAGCCCAAGAGGCAATCCACCACACCACACACTGGAGTAGGGTATTACACCACAATGGTGGCCTGAACCAGTATAAATCTTGTGTCTCTTGTGTTGTTCTGTTTGGTAGTTTAGATCCTAGCGATTCGGCGAGGAACAGGCAGGCAGAGGGTTGAATCTCCGCGCGCACCCCAGAGTCCGAACCTCAAGGGTCTGCCGGAACCCGAAATCCGACATTTGGCGCGCCAGGTAGGGGTGCGCCGGAATTCGCCTTCCGTCGTCTTGTTCTTGTCCGACCACCACATCCATGTCTGACGCTCGTGGGGCTCGCACCGAGCGCCGAGCCGCCCTCGCTTCCCACGTCGCCCAAACGGCTCCCGTCAGCGGGCGCCCTCGTCGTTCCCCGTCACCTGCCGTCAACGCCGCCACCGGCCCGGTGGGGAACGAATAGCAAGCGTCGTCCCAGCATCCATCCATGAGGCGGGACGGCCGCACTGCCACACCCTTGCTCACCCCCGCTGGTTCTTCGTCACGCGCGCCCCGCGCAGCCATGGAGGCCCGAGCTGCGCTCATCACGGCATACGAGCTCCTGCGCTACCGCCCCATCGACGACGTCCAGGAAGAGTGGCTCGACCGAGTCGCCGAACTCGTCTGCGCCGCCGGGGGCTCCCCCGCGCCGTCCTTCTCGCTGCACCGCGCCCCGCCCTGCGCGGGCAATGAAGCTCCTGGAGCGCCTCAGCCGCCTCCTCCTCAAGAACGCGCCCTGGCCCCAGAGCTGCCAAGAAGTCCCTCGCCCCCGAGAAGCTGCCCGAGCGCTCCCTGCTCCAGCACGTCAAGACCCTGCGCTGCCCCCAGCCGCGACGCATGGGGACCTGCAGGACCAAGCTCTCCGTCGCCCCAGGCCTCCTGTGGCCATAGCAGGCTGCCGCACCTTCACCTCCGAGCTACGCAGCATCGCATGGCCCGACAAGTTCAAGCCAGATCTGCCTCCTCGCTACGACGGCACGACTGACCCTGTAGAGTTCCTCCAGCTCTACGAGTTGGGCATCGAGGCTGCCAACGGGGACGAGAAGGTCATGGCGAACTGGTTCCCCATGGCGCTCAAGGACGGAGCCCGCACCTCGCTCCTGAATCTGGCCCCAGGCATGATCTCCTCCTGGGACGAGATGCGCACCCGCTTCATCGCCAACTTCCAGGGTACCCGCGACCGGCCACCCGCCGTGAGCGATATGTGCCGTATCAAGCAGCAACCAGTGGAAACCCTGCAGAAGTACATCCAGCGCTTCAACAACGCGCGCCTCAAGATCCCTAGGGTGACGGAGGAGGCCATCATCTCAGCCTTCTCCGATGGTGTGCGCGCCATCAAGATGAAGGAGGAGCTGGCGATGCATGAAGACCTGTGCACCTCCTTGGAGCTGTTCAACTTGGCGACCAAGTGCGCCAGGGCTGAGGAGGGACGCCTCTCCCTCCTCGAGCTGCCTGCCGCGGACCCAGAAGAGAAGAAGCCCAAGGCCAAGGACGTGAAGCGCAAGGGGGCTGTCGTGCTCGCAGCAGAGCTAGACACCAAGCGGGGCAGGGACCAGCCCGAATCCTCCAAGGGCAGTTGGTACTGCGTGTACCACGACCTCCACACCCACAACACCAATGAATGCCAAGAGCTCCGGGCCGTGCGTGAAGGAAGGGTCGGCAGACGTCCCGACCGCAGCGACCGGGGCTACGGCCGAGGAGGAGGAAGGAACGCAGCACATTGGGAAGACCGCGGCCCGCGCCAAGGGTGGCGCGACCAACCTCGCGAGGATCGCTGGCAGGACCCGCCTCGCGAGGGAGGATGGAGGGATCAGCCTGGCGAGGATCGCCCGCAAGGGAACGCAGGCCTCCCTCCGTTGCCGCCGCAGCCAAGGAGAAATGAAGACCGTCATCAGGACGAGGGGGCTGGGGGCTTCCAGGAACCACGTGCAATCGCCTGCATCCTGGGTGGAGCTCAAGCCCCAGCCTCTCAACGCATCTTCAAGCAGTTCACCCGCGAAGTGAATGCAGTCCTCCCCAAGCTCGAGGCCACGCGCCCTCTCAGGTGGTTGGCATGCACCATTACGTTCAGCTCAGCGGATTAGCTCAAGTGCGCGGCCACAACCGGAGTCCTCCCGATGCTTTGTTCCCCAATCATCAACAACCTGCTATTCACCAGGACCCTCATCGACGACGGAGCAGGGCTCAATGTCCTGTCCGTGGAAACATTCAACAATCTCCAAGTGCCCTACAGTCAGCTTCAGCCGACCAAGCCCTTCTCCAGAGTCACCGACGGCTCCACGGTCCTGATTGGGCAGGTCCGCCGTCCTGTCACCTTCGGGGCACGCGACAACTACCGCACCGAGCTCATCGACTTCGACGTCGCCCACATTCGCCTGCCATACAACGCCATCCTCAGGTACCAAGCGCCGGCCAAGTTCATGGCCATGACTCACCACGGCTACGACGTCCTTAAGATGCCAGGAAGTGGCGGGGTCATCACGGTGCCCTGCGAAGAGAGAGACGCAGTGTGCTCCCTGGAGCAAGCCTTTCAGGCCGCATCGCTGGAAGACCCGGACCGCGGAAGCAGGAGGCTTCCCGAGACCACCCCCAAGAAGAAGATGGCATCGTCAGGCCCGGCCCCTCAGGAGGCAGGCCCCTCAGGGCCCGCGCCTGCTCAGGGGGAACCTCCTTCCATCGCATAGGAAAGCGCGCCCGGCGCCCTCCTCAGGCAGGGCTCGGGGCTCTCCCCTGGAGGGCCGCCGACCTCGCCAAAGTCACGAGGGAGGCTCTTGGGCACCACGTGGAGGCGTGTTTTGAAGCACGTTTCCCTCAAGAAGGAGCAAGGCAAGGAGGGCCCAACCCTCAGGAGTTCGTCAGCAAGGCCATTCAGGAGCTACAGGAGTCAAGGGTCATGAGAGGTAGCCGCCGCTTACCCGCTGTGGCCCCCCATCCAAGCGAGGATGGTGGGTTGCGCATCTGCATCAACATACCGGGGCTCAACCGAGCCGCGTCTCAGGAGCGCCTCTGACTCTCGCGAGTGGGACGCTGCGAGGGTCCGCCCCACAGCTACGTTCGCATGCCTTATGGCTTGCAGAACGCGGCTGCTGCACACCAGCGCCTCATGAGAGCTATCCTGGAGGCTCAAGAGGTCAAGCGTTCCGCGGCCCTGGTGGAGATGGAGATGGCCCGCGAGGAGCCGCCGGCGCCTCCGGAGCCTCCTGAGGCCCCTGGGCCTAGGGGCTCGTGAGGATCGGCTCCTGCAGCCCATCAAGTCTGCTACACCAACACCCCTTCGTCCCCAACATCATTAGGTGACATCTTTCAAGTTTCATTTCTGGCTGGGAGCGCCCACAGGGCCGCATTATTTCCAGGCTGCATGGGTCCGTCCCTACGGCATGTATCCCTTTTGTTTCATGTTCTTAGCTTACCTTATTGGGGGCGCCCCTCGGGCTGCATCATCCCCAAGTCGCTCGGGCCTGACCCAGCGGCATGTACCCTTCTTGCGTTTATCTTAGGGCTATGCTTTCAACCCACCATGCTTGATATTTGGTGCCTTTTTCTCCTGGGTGTCAGAATCTTGGGCGTTAAAGGGGGGGGGGGTGCCTGAGCATCGCGACTCAGGGCTCCTACCGGCTCTCCGGCCCTCACCCTCTGGTCTTGTCCACGACATCGCGACCTGGCATGCCAGCGACGGCTGAGACCAGCCCGAGAGCCGGGACCCGAGGACGTAGAGTTTCGACATCTAACCCAGCTTCCGCGTTAAAGGGGGGGGGGTGCCTGAGCATCGCGACTCAGGGCTCCTACCGGCTCTCCGGCGCTCACCCTCTGGTCTTGTCCATGGCATCGCGACCTGGCTTGCCAGCAACGGCTGAGACCAGCCCGAGAGCCGGGACCCGAGGACGTAGAGTTTCGACATCTAACCCAGCTTGCGCGTTAAAGGGGGGGTGCTTGAGCATCGCGACTCAGGGCTCCTACCGGCTCTCCGGCCCTCACCCTCTGGTCTTGTCCACGGCATCGCGACCTGGCATGCCAGCGATGGCTGAGACCAGCCCGAGAGCCGGGACCCGAGGACGTAGAGCACCGGCATCTGGCCAAATTTGCAGGAACACACTCCAAGATAAGGCCCGGAGCCAGGTGCAACCCGCCTTGAGGCAGGGCCCCGTGAGTCCCGCTCTGGCTCACGGGTGCCCCAATACACCTCGCCAGGCCTTTCGTGCCCCTCCACAGCAACTAACGGCTGACTGTCGATTGTCGCGATGAACCCTCGTTCCTTTTGTGATGAGCCTGCAGGGTCCCTCCAAGGAGCGTCGCCAAGCAACCCCACATCAGCCAAGGCGCGGATCTAGCACCGCACTAGGAAGCGTTTCATGGCCATAGAGATAAGTCATTCTCCGGAAACATTCGTTATCGCAGCACCGTCCCCGCACCTAATGCAGTCCTGTGTTAGCAACTTCGCCCTCCTTTCTCACCGAATGACAGCTGCTTGAGCGCTAAGGGGGACCTCCTGAGCATCACGACTCAGGGGCTCTTACCGGACCTCGGGCCGCTCACCTCCTGGCCTTGACCACGGCATTGCGACCTGGCATACCAGCGATGGCTGAAGCCGCCTTGGGACTGGGACCTGTCGGCGCAGAGCATCAAGCCCTCACGAGGTCTGAAGGGAAGAAACTGAGCTAAGACGGAATAAGCATCTCGCACTGCTTCACAATAAGGATCATATTGACAAACGGAGCTACAAACATCTTACAAGCCACCGCGAGGTACATTCTTGGCTCCTCGCAGGAATAAAAGACGCGAATCCTAAGGAGTCCTACCTACAGGGACCACCACGGCAGACGCCATCATCAACAGTGGGCCGCCCGGCACCGAAGCCAACCCCATCCAGATCAGGGGCGGCGACGGCCTGACGAGCTCGCCCTGCTCTGGGAGCGGCGCAGGCTCAGGGGCTCGTAGCTGTCGTCGCTCGTCTCCGAAGTCGCGAAGAGCTCGGCGGAGTCACTGGATCCTCCGGCGCCTCCATCGCCTCAGGAGTAGCCACGGGAGCTATTGGCCGGCCTCTGTCTCGCCGCAGCAGGGTCCCGACCGCCTCTCCCGGGGCAGCACTCCAGCCGGCGACCCTCCGCATCGAAGACCTTGAAGGACATCACCGAAGCACCGTCGTATTCCAGATGGATCGTGAAGGCGCCCCTTGTCCTGCAGACCCGGGCGATCTCGCCCCAGCCTCGAGTCATGAAGACCTCGCCCAGGGCAACAACCGCGATCTCTGCCCCGGTCGCGAGGGTGCCGCAGCCGGCGTGCTGCAGCCAAAGCCCCAGGGGTTCCCCCTGCGGGATGACGGAGGCAAAAAAAGGGGGGAGACGAATCCAAGACTTAGGAGGCGTGGCGGTGCGAAGCACGAACTCTCGGTAGGAGCCCTCGGCGTGGACTCCAGGGGGGAAGACGCACACCTTCGTGACCCGCCGGTGCCGACGGCGTCGCCGCCCGTGGCGTTCGGCGTCGGCTCCTTCAGAGTCACCAATATGCGCGTACAAGGGAAGAGGGAACCCTGGTGGTGGCTGCTCACACCAGGGTCTTGACGCCTCCTAGCGAGTGCCCTCGCCCTGACACCAGAGAGCAAGCCGTTTCTTCGGGGGAAGCGGGTCAGGATCCTCTTGGGGAGCTTTTCCCTTCTCCTCTGCGGAGAACCGGCGGACCGGAGCCATTGCAGCAAGACGGAGCAAGGCCCAGGGAGGAGGAGAAGCAGAGGGATAGGCTGGAAGGACGCGCACCGCCCCGTACTTATAGCCGGCGAAGGCCCACCATCGACCACCACGATCACAGGTAATCATGACCCGCTTTGCATGCAGGGACTTGTCTAATCCGTGCGGTTACCAAGGCATCGTGGGGAAGCGGAAGCGCCAACATCCAATCAACCGCCAAGCAGCGCCCAAGGCCGCAGGCTGTTAGGGCCCGCGACGCTTCGCACTTGCCCTTTTGCCTCTCTGCTCGTCCAAGTTCAGGCGTGCCATGGGCCCGGGGGCTACTGTCAGTGTTCTGGGAATGGGGGTCCCCAGACTTGCCTGCTTGCGGCCTGCGGCGTGGCTCGAAAGGAGGCCCAGCGCAGCCCATCTTCATCAACACAAACTCAAGACCCTCGCGAGGGGCAAAGCCTCGTGGGGCAGACGACAAGGAGCTTCCTCAGGCACGGCCTAATCAGGCTGGCTCACGAGGAGGCGGAGAGTTCAAGGCGGGGTACCCCGCGAGGTGCCCATGACGCAAGCCATGACGACCAGGGGCGCTAGTCGGTCACCAGCCCGTGCAGTGTCCTCCTTTCCTCTTTGGTGCAAAGGGAGCAAGCGCAGGCGAGGGCATCAAGCAAAGGCATCCATTCCGGTGCAACGAGACCAAGACCAGCCCAACGGCAGGGTAGAATTCATTGTGGAGCCCAAGCAGGCGTCATCACCAGAGCCTTTGACAGGCGAGGACCAACTTTAGTCAGGATAAGTGTACCCGCTGTTCCCCTTCAAAATGGCCAATTGTTGGCGCCCTTCCCGCTCAATATTTGGGAAGAGGCCCAGGGCCTTTGCCTATAAATAGGACTAGCCACCCCCGGGGTAGAGACATCTAGAGACTGCATCGAGAATCCAAGCGCCGGAACCAAGTAGCACCAGCCAAGAGCAGACCCTCGCGAGGTTGTTCTTCCTTGTATTGTTCATCATCAGCCCAAGAGGCAATCCACCACACCTCACACTGGAGTAGGGTATTACACCACAATGGTGGCCTGAACCAGTATAAATCTTGTGTCTCTTGTGTTGTTCTGTTTGGTAGTTTAGATCCTAGCGATTCGGCGAGGAACAGGCAGGCAGAGGGTTGAATCTCCGCGCGCACCCCAGAGTCCAAACCTCAAGGGTCTGCCGAAACCCGAAATCCGACAGCCATGTACACTGTGCTAACATTATCGCAGAAGACGATTGTAGCAGATGTCAATGGGTGATGAAGCTCTGTAAGAAGCTGACGAATCCAGCAGCACTCTGCAACGGCGTGAGTGACAACATGATACTCCGCTTCTGTACTCGAACGGGACCATGGTCTGACGCTTAGAGGACCAAGAGACCAAAGTGTCACCGAGATAAAAACAGTACCTAGAGGTAGACCACCGAGTGTCAGGACAACCAGCCCAGTCGGCATCGGAGTAAGCCATGAGAGTGATGGACGACGACCGAGGAATGTGCAGGCCGAGGTCGAGTGTGCCCTTGATGTAGCGAAGAATACGATTAACCAAGTGAAGATGCGGCTCGCGTGGAGCGTGCATATAGATATAGGCCTGCTGCATAGCATATGCAATGTCCGGGCGGGTGAGAGTGAGATACTGCAATGCACTAGCGTAACTCCGATAAGTAGTAACATCATCAAGCAGAGCACCATCTGTGGCCGAGGGTTTGACCTTGACATCAACTGGAGTGGCCGAGGGATGACAGTCAGCCATGTCGGCACGCTGAAGGAGATCCAAGGCGTACTGTCATTGGGAAAGAACCAGGCCATCGGCATTCCTGGCAACCGAGATGCCAAGGAAAAATGAGGGGTCTCCAAGATCTGTCATGGCAAACTTGGAGTAGAGTTGCTGCATCAAGTGCTGAAGAAGCATGGAAGTAGAGGCGGTGATCACAATATCATCAATGTACAAGAGAATGTATGCGAGCTGGTGTCCGTGGTGGTAGATGAACTTGGAGACATCCGATTTTGATGCAACGAAGCCGAGGCGATGCGCGTAGAGAGCAAACCGTTGGTACCATGCATGCGGCGCCTGCTTGAGGCCATAGAGCGACTTGTGAAGACGGCACACATAGTCGGGCAGCGAGCATCAACAAAACCAGGCGG
This sequence comes from Triticum aestivum, assembly GCF_018294505.1. NCBI lineage: Eukaryota > Viridiplantae > Streptophyta > Magnoliopsida > Poales > Poaceae > Triticum > Triticum aestivum. Next base: position 278,067,462 of record NC_057810.1, read on the forward strand.
CTGCTGGCAATAAACCTCCTCGTCAAGATTGCCGTTGAGAAAGGCATTCTTGATGTCAAGCTGGTGGATCGGCCATGCACGGGACACCGCAAGGCTGAGAACGATCCGGTTGGTGGCTGGTTTGACAACCAAGCTGAATGTCTCATCAAAGTCGATGCCCGGGTGTTGAGAATAGCCGTGGACCACCCACCGAGCTTTATAGCGAGCAAGACGTCCATCGGAATGAAACTTATGATTGAAAATCCACTTCCGTGAAACAACATGAGCACGAGGTGGCCGTGGGACTAATGACCACATCCGGTTAGTAACAAGCGCCTCGAACTCATCGTGCATAGCACGACGCCAGTGTGGGTCATTGAGAGCACCCCGGTATGTTTTTGGAAGAGGAGAAAGGGTGGAGTCGGAAGCCATAAGATTCATACGATCAATGGGCTGAAAGAGACCATGCTTTGCGCGAGTAAGCATGGTGTGTGTGTGTTGCTAGGGAAGGGTGGCCGGTGCACAACTACAGGATGGGACGACGCGCTCGAGCCCGGGGCAGAAGCGGGCGAGGGCACGGGCGAGGTAGGCGTGCTTGGCGGGCCAGAAAGACTGGGTGGGCTGGGCGGCAGACTTGGCAGGCCAGCGGGGCTGGGGACGCTCACGGGTGAGCGGACAAAGGGAGCGAGAAAAGGTGAAGGGTTTGCATGCATGACTGGTGCATGCATAGCGGGTTGGACCGCAGCGGGGAAGGAGGGCGCGGTGTCCGTAGCTGCGAGGTGGACAAGAAAATCCAGCCATGCGAGCGGGTTAGATGGGCGATCCAGGGAGGAAGAGAAGGGAAAGACTGTTTCATTAAAGACGACGTGTCGACAAAGAATGACACGATGTGTTTGAGGATCAAGACACCTATATCCTTTATGGTTGGCAGGATAACCAAGGAATATGCATGCGATAGAACAAAGCGCTAGCTTATTCTTGGCGACGACAGATTGGTTAGGATAGCATAAGCATCCAAAGGCACGGAGCATGCTATAGTCAGGAAGAGTATTATGCAGCCGAATGTAGGGGATGGCGAACACGATGGATTGAGAGGGGCGTATGTTGATGAGATGGGTGGCGGTGGCCAACGCTTCCGCCCAGTAGGGTGGTGGCATTGAGGACTGGAGTAGAAGCGTGCGTGTGACATCATTGAGGGTGTGGATGGCACGTTCAGCCTTTCCGTTTTGGGTGGATGTGTATGGGCATGAAATATGAAGGCTAATGCCATGGGAGGCAAAGAAGGTGGTGATCGTGGAGTTGAGAAACTCGGTGCCATTGTCGGCTTGCATAGCAACTAGTGGACAGGAGAACTGTGTGCAGGCGTAGGCAACAAAATTAATGAGGGTGGCGGCAGTGTCTGATTTTTTGCTAAGAGGAAACGTCCATATATAATGTGAAAAATCGTCCACAATAACAAGATAATACTTAAAGCCAGAGTTGCTCAAAACAGGAGATGTCCAAAGATCACAATGTACTAATTGAAATGGCTCGTCACAATGCGAGGTGGACCTAGTGAACGGCAAGCGCACATGTTTGTCGAGTTGGCAAGCATGACAAACGTGCGGAGCCGATTTATTACATGGAATAGATGACTGTTTATGAAGATGTGACATAGCGTCACGACCCGGATGTCCTAAGCGGCGATGCCAAAGCTCGGTGGTTGTGGTGGTGATGAGTCCATGGGCGTGATGGTTGATGACCGAGGATGGAAAGACCTAGAGATCGCCATGTCTATTCCAGCTAAGGATCACGGCCCTGGTGCGAAGATCCTTCACAGAGAAACCAAACGGGTCAAATTCTATTGAGCATAAATTATCAATAGTAAAGCAACGAACAGAGAGGAGATTTTTAACGATATGAGCACTAGTAGAAAACAGGCCATTTATCTCGGTTCATGAGGCCCATTTGTCCCGGTTGCCAAACCGGGATGAAAGGGTCGGTACTAAAGCCCAATACCTTTTGTCCCGGTTCGCCCAGGAACCAGGACAGATGGGGCTCCACGTGGCCGCTACAGCTTGCCCAGGCAGGAGGGCCTTTTATCCCGGTTGGTGCCACCAACCGGGACCAAAAGGCTTCCATGCGTCTGCAGTTCATGGGCTGGGGTTTTTGTTTTTTTTTATGAGGGGGGGGGCTGGGTGTTTTGGGGTTTTTGTAGGGTTAATTTAGGGGTTTCATATATTGTGTTAGCTAGCTAATAGAGAGAAGTGTCCTCTCTTATCTCCGTGCTGGGTCGATGCTACATACTATACGTATAGAGAGGACTCGACACGCTAGCTAGCTAGCTAGTAAGCAAATGAAGGAAACCTTTAAGTATAGAAGATCGTCATGAACATATACAGAGAGAAGTGATCGACCACTCCTTCTCCGAGAGATTGGTCGAACAACAAGTTTTTGTATATCTATCCGACGCTACTAGCTACACATATACAATATAAGATCTAGTACAATCCTTAAAGTCTGAAGTCAAGTGCCACATGGTATTCTCCGGCTTTGTTGATGACGTGGTTAAGAAAGAATCCCGCCAATTCCTCTTGAATTGCTTTTATACGATCATGTGGTAGGAGCTCATCCCGCAGCTGCCAGATCTAAATCGAAGAAGAGGGTCAATACATGTGTATGAATGAAACTCAACACAAATGATGGTAATAAAATACAGTTGTGAATATTTTTGCTTAAGCACTTGATATTGTTTTTCAGTGTAGCCCCGCTTATTCTTGGCCGTATCCTTGTAGATGAACTCGCAAATGTAGTATCACAGAAATTATTTCCTTGTTCCTGCCACAAGCACTTTACAAGAAATAGAGGTCAGTCAAACTGATAAGCAAGCATGCTAAATGCTATTGATGAAACTAGCTACAATCAACGGGAGATGCGCGGAACTAGGTAGTAGTACTTACTTTCGGTTGTTTAAATGTCAGCTCGGTCGGCAGTCCCGCAGAAATTGCCGTGAACATTTTCCAAACTCTGCCAGACAAAGAAAATAATTACTTGATATTAGGAAATGAACAAAGTTGCCGATATGGTGCGATAATGATGGATTGAACTTACTTCCGGAGCATTCCGGTCATGTCCGCATAGTCCTGGGATCTTTTCGTCTGGAGTCTAAGACGGTTAATTCTCCCTTCTCAAGCTTAATCACTAGGAGAATAAAGTGGAAGCTGCGCACGCATGCACAAATCATCAGTTACATGACTATAACCTCGAGTAATAAGGGAAACCGAATATGCACAAGACAGTAACACTCACCTGAAGTTGTAAGGAAAGATTATTTTATCTTTCGTTTGATTTTTGAGCAATGATCTGAGCAAGTTGTCCTCGGTCTCTTTGGCTTTTTTTACCGTGTATTCATGTATGACATTTGGGTTAATGAACCCAATGTCATCATAGATTTGTGCTTTTCTGCATTCGACGATCTTCAATCTGCATAATATAGTGAGGATAATTATATATACATGCAATGAAAGAGCTGAGCTATATATATAGAGACTTAATTATAGAAAGTAGTACTTACAGACAGTAGCAAGCCACAAGTGATTTGTCGAGGACTTTTGATTGTAGAACTGGAAAAACTCGTCAAAATCAACAGTTAACAGTTCTTGGCCAATGAAGTCATGGTCCTCTTTAATCAGCATCGACAAAGCATCCTTCCCAGACTCTCTACAGGTTTTCATGTACCAGTCATGGAATCTTCGCATCACCGTTGTTAGAGCAAGAGTATCTTTGACGAGAGGCTTCCCATAATGGTATTTGAATTCCTCCACATCCATTGTTTCAAATTCAAAATTGTCGGGCAGGTAATCATCAATAGTGAAAACGGGCAGCAGCGACTGATTTGCGATGATATATCTAGACACCTTGAGTGGGGGGAATGATTGGTTCTCCTGTTCACCGAGCTGGGGAATTTTCTTCCTACTTCTTTGTTCTTTTAACCTTTTATCAGTTGAAGTAGTTCCCGACTAGCGCGCTTCTTGCACTGTCTTTTTAAGACAACGGAGATGGTTGTTATCCGGCGAACACGGTGGTGGTCGCTTCAGGGCATTGAGAGTGCGCTTTGCTTTCACCGGATCTCTCTTCTCCTCCGGAGGTGGATGTTTCTCAGCTCTTTTCGTTTCAAAGAAGTCCTTCACTTGGGTTTGAATGATGTTCTCATTTTCCTCCATGGTCATCTCGTATGGTAACTTGTCTAGAGGCTTGAGAGATGATGGACCGTATCTGTGTTGCCTCCCGCCTCTGGCTATACTGCTAGACGCCGGAGCAGCCGAAGCGGCCACGGCTGTTTTTTTCGTGGCTTAAGAGGCGGAGCAGCCGGAGGCGGTTTTCTATGACGTGTCGGAGCAGCGACGTCTGTGTTCTGCCGTCGCTTACGAGGCGGCGAAGGAGGAGGCGTGATGCGGAGCATCCCAAGTCCATCCCCATGTACACTCCAACTACTCTCCAAACCCCAAGAGGACTTATGACGAGACCTCGAACATACGCCATTGGACACAAGGTGAACTCGCTCATCTCCAAATCGTCACATTCCACATGTGAGACATGGCTACTACCTCAAACGTGTGTGCTATGCATGTACAGGAACCAAGAGGAAGGCCATGGAAAAACTATGAGCATTGGACAAGACGGCGAGGACACCAAGCGCGAGGAACAAGAGGAAGAGCTACTGGGAAGCTACAGCGCTCGGACGTCCGACAGCCACCGGACGACCGATGATCTTCAGACGTCCGATGCCTGGAGACTCCTCCAGCCAGATCGACTGCAGCCAAGGCAACCTATAGCGCCTGGACGACCGCCAGACATCGGACGTCCGACACTCACCAGCGCCCGGACGACCGACGCCGACCGGACGTCCGACGCCACCTATCCAGAGCCAAAACGCCGGACGTCCAACATGCACCGGACGACCGGACCCTCACGAGCCACCAGACGTCCGGTACCTGTCGGACATCCGACACCTATGCGTCCGCCCGTGTGTTGGGCCGAAGCCACTTACCCTTTCATTCACTTAGACTATAAATAGGCCTCTCCCACCTCCTAGCTAGGTTAAGCAAAGGATTAGCTCATTTGAGATAGAGCTTTGCTCATCCATACGGATCTCCTCCTCGTGAGAGACCGCGGCCTCTTCGGAGAAGATCCACCATGGATTCAAGACCCCTTTACGGGAATATCCCTCGTGGATTCAAGACCTCCTCTCGAGGATGAGATACCACCACTTGTATCGTCCTTTGTTGGATTTGGACCGTGAATCTCTTTGTGTTCCTTGAATCTAGCACATGTGTGATCATATTCGTGTTGGTTGAGTGTTTCTCTCTTTTTCCTCCCGTGATTTCCCTCGTGTTCTTCCGTGCATTCTTCGTGTTCCTCGTAGGGATCCTCTCCAAACGTGAAAGATCGGCCCCTAGGGTTCTGCCCTACATCATCTTGGTATCATGAGCCACGTTGATCATGTTTTTGGAGCCCCTACCCCTCTTTTTCTAGCTTGATTTTGTTGATTTCGTCCTAAATTCGAAAATCCCCACCAAAAATAGCCCCCATTTTTTTTGTGATTTGTTGGTTTTGATGATGTTTTGTTGATTTTGATCCGTGGATTTGCTTGGTTTCAAGTGGATCTAGCATCTCCCCAAGTTTCCCCATCTTTCCTCCATAAAATCTCTTCAATTTTGACCCCGAAATCTCCATTTTCCGCTCAAAATCACGCCCTAGATCTCGGATTTCGCGTTGACCCCGACCCACCGGACGACCGACATTTTACGGACGTCCGGAGCCCCAGGAACGACCGGACGTCCGACCTTTCCCGGACGACCGAAACCCCTAACCCGAACCGAATTTACGGATTTCCGTCCCTGGCGACCGGATATCCGTCCATTTACGAACGTCCGTAACCTGTAGATTCCCACTTCGGTTGATTTTTGTTTTGTCCACAACTAATTCATTTGAACTCCGATTTTGATGTTCTTTAGCTCGTTTTGAAGCTATTGACATCCCCAATCCCACAAAAATACTATCAACACCATTTGACTCCATCAAATTTTCCAAAATTTGGCAAGTTTGCCCAGGCCCTCCACCATATCATCCGCATAGCCACCACCGACTTCCGCAACCTAACCCATTTTGCTTGCCATAGCATTAGTGGTTGCTTGAGTAGTGATTCGAGTCTCCTAAGGTGTTTCGGCTACTTAGGGACAATTGCTTCTTCATCAACCACCACCACCACTTCCGCATAGGCTTACCCACCATACACTTTCACCCCAACTTAACCCAATTTTGTTTGAGATTGTTTGAGTTGTGGCTTGTGTCTCCTAAGGTGTTTCAGCTACTAGGGACGACAACTTCAACTTCGATACTTGTGTAGCCCATCATTCCACTTCCGCATTGCCTAGTGCAAAACCACCACCGCTTTTTGCTACCATCATTTGACATTTGTCATTTGAGATTTTGAGTTCGCGGTTTTTCCGTTTCCTAAGGTGTTTCGGCTACTTAGGGATGAGTCTCCATCATCTTGGTATCTACATCAAGAACACCGCCACTCATCATCGCAAAGGACGGTAACCTCGATGACACCATTGTATATTCCCCTTGCAATTGCATTGATAACCTATAGCCCATTTTGTGTTACTTGCCTATCAAGACTAGCCATTTGAGTATTGCCGGTAACGTGACTTGTGCACATTAGTGGTCCGTACCTTCCATTGCATACATACCATATCACATTGGTATCATCATATCATATCTTGTGTCACAAGATTGTTCCCGCATATACACAATTGCTATCTTGGTTTGTGTGCAAAAGTGGCCATACAAAAAAAGAGAATAAGCTTTTAAGTAAAAGAGAAAGAGTAAGAAGCTTGTAAGCAAGTGCCATAGCATCATAGCACATTGCACATAAGATTGTCATATCCGATCATCTTGGATCATCTTGAGAGAAACACCGGGAACCATACATACATAGCATACTTGGGATAAAAGTCCATATATTTTGCATCTTATAGGTTGTGCAAAAGTGTCATATCCGCCATTTGAGCAATCGTGCTAGCGTCTCTCTTGAGTTGTGCAACACGAGCGTTTTCCATGGACCCCACATTTTATGCTCATTCCTTGGTTGCACGACCCCATTTATCTATCCGTGTGTGTGTTTCCGTGTACCTCTCATTGCTATTGGTCTACTTGTTTCGCTCGCAAATTTGTGAATCTCTTTCAACATTATTGACTCTTGCTAACATTTTGTATTAAATTTTTGTGCCACTATCCTCACCGAGCTCCACCGTAAGCTTTACTTGTGTAGGTGTGAGAACCGACAAGAATTGGTACCAATTGTGCTATTTCCTTGTTACACATTTGAGTGATCATTGATCCATCTTCAACATTGGTCAAGGTACATTTGGTATAGTTCTTCTTTTTCTCCCACTCATATTTGCTCGAGTCTTGTGATGGATAGGCAAGGCATTTCCTCTCCGGTCTACGACAAAAACGATGACGTGAACAACTACATCTCCAAAGCGTATATCTTCGATCTACAATGACAAATGCAAGGCGCACAATCAAGATTGCGAGAGCGCATCGAGAACATATCCATCGACATTCGTCACTCTGAAGCAAGGAAAAGGGACTACATCGACAAGAAGCTTTCCGCACATAAAGAGGAGCAAGATGCAAGGATGGAGGATATTAGAGCCTTGATCAAGTCTTCTTCCCCTTCGTCATCTTCAAGGCGGTGACATTCAAGCCACAAGTCTTCGGAGCGCGAAAAAGATGCAAGTGCAAATCGTCCTCGTCCACATCTACATGGCGACCACCATCATGTTCGTGATCCACATCATCATGAAGGGCAAGTCACCTCCAAGCAACATGTGCACAACGACGACGAATGACATCTACTACGAGCTCAAGCACGACAACGACATCATCATCATGAAGATGCTCCACAAGTGCAAATGCACAAGTCCCAACAAGCCTACTTCACGCCAAGTCCAAGCTTCATGAGCAAAGAGAAGACCGCAAGACGAGCACCACCAAGACGGAGATACGACTACATCAACCACTTCGGCATCTTCGCCAAGTGTTCTCAAGGCATCTTTGCCTTTGGACGTACAACATCTTCGCCTACTTCCCATGAGTTACATCGACATCCTTAACAACAAGGCGACCACCTACAAGCGAGGGCGACACTTCCATCTTCGGAAGCCCCTCAAGGAAGATGGCCGAGCATGGGAAATTCCCTTCGGTCATGGAGACGAGCTACGAGGTGCCACATCATATGGGCCTCCCACAACAAGACGACGACGAGACGGTCGAGCAATGGCCATCCCCTTCGACTACGGCGACGAGCGCGAACCTCTTCAACAACATGAAGACGGCACCCATATTGGATTCATACTCCGAGTCAAGTTACGCGACCGCGCATGGAGACATTTGCACCTACACCTCTCCGACACCCACATATGTTGAGATGCCCCATTTGTCATGTGAGGAGAGCCACCACCCCATGAGAGAGATGAGTGACTCCACCATACGTGACATTGAGAGCATTTCCTATCAGAGGATGAGTGTGACCACCACTAGCCCCACACATGAGAGCATGCCACACATCCTTTGTGAGGTTGAGAGCCATTTGAGTGACTCCACCAACCATATGAGTGAGATCATCCAAGAGGGAGTGAGTGAGCCACAACACTTAGTGAGTGAGGTAGTTGACACGGCACGTGAGGCCACTATGATTTCTAACGACTTAACCTCTACTCCTAGTGTGTTTTCTTCTTTGGTGCTAGGCCTCCTACATGACGACACGCCTATCCTCGACGAGTCCATCCCTCCAATGGAGAAACCGATGGCCATGGTGGATAATGATGCACCCCCACATGGTTCCATCAAGATGAAGATGACAACGAGTGGATCTTCAACACCTCACCTACAACACATGAGCGATGCTCCAAAGGTAACATAGGTGATGGTGCTTCTCTTGTCGCACTAGTGGACTCTCTTGACATTGATTGCTTGCATGATGTCGACCCTCCTATTCCCATGCTTAATGCTAGTGCGACTTCTTCATGTCTTGACTTACCTATTTATGATGATTATGATGATGAGCATGTTGAGTTGCCTAGTTGTGATGCTATGCTCCATAGGATATCATGTGAAATTTCTATTGGTCACTTCATGTTTGACAATCCATTGAACTTGTCATATGCTATGAGTGAGATCTCCCATATTGCATCATTTCAATCTCAACATAGTAACTATGCATGCCCCATTAAAATAAATACCATTTGCACTTATGGCATAGATGACGAGATGATGGTCATTGGCTTTTGTTTTTCATGTGATGATATTGCCATGCTTCCTTTACACGATTTGCGCAATTCATATACTATGCCATACCATGATCACATTGTTCCGAATATGCATTGTTTTGGATGTTGTCAATATTCTCCATGTGATGTTGCTACTCATGCTCATGAGGAGACCCCCATAGTTTCCTCATACATATTAGGAGATCTTGATGCATCTCATACTTTGCATGATTCCCATAATTGCGTGCACCATATGCATTCCATGAATAACAATGCTCTAGATATTTCTCATGATGCATTACATCCTTTGAGTGTCCATTATGCCATACATAATAACAAACCTCTCATGATGGATGGCATGTTTCTATATCACGCATCTCATTTATTTGAGCGTTGGATATTTTGTGCTAACCGACACATGCATGTGCGCATCATGATGGATGATGTGTAAATATATCACGCACACACAATTTTTCCTTTGCCTTTGTTTTGTGTAGGTACTCATGTATACTCGTCAACCTCTCAATCCCAAGAGTTGACGAAACGAGCTCTTGAGAGCAACGATGACTTGGGATCCCGTGGACTATCCTTACCACCGTTCCCTTTGCGCAAGGACTACGTGCATCTCTTTTACTTGTCTCTCACACGGCTATGGGCTATTTACCACTTGTCACCCTATGCTCATTTTCCCGTGTTCACTTTTCATGTTATCCTTGCTTCTATGCCTTTGCCATGAAATTGTGACACTTGTTTGCATCTACCCATGATTCACCATTACGCTACTTCTATGTGTATTTGCATGCTTGGTGGAGATCCTAGTAACTTTTGCCATGTTTACCATGTGCTCCATACTATTGATGTTTGTTGTCTTGGGAGAGTCATGATGTTACATTGCTATTTACATAGGACTTCTTGCCAACACCATGAACCTACTTTCCTCATATCTTGCTTTCAAGCATGTGCTATGACATGTGAATTATTCATGCCACTATTTGCACACACGACATGATTGCCATGATTCCTTCTAGTATGTTGCATCTTCGCACTACTAGCTTGCTTGACTTGATCGCTATGATTGCTTGCTATGTTGCATCACCCATGTTACACTATTACTTGCTTTCTTGGGTTGACGACATATATGCTCATGCCTCTCACATGATATATCTTGCTCATTGTCTCTCGTGTCCATTAGTTGCCTCTTTCATATCCACTTGTATTGAGTGCAACCATACTATGCTTATTGATCTTGGAGACTTTGACACCTTACTTGTGATGCATCCTTGTTTGATTGAGCCCTATTGTATTTGGTTGTTCTCGCATCATATGCCTCCATACTATGAAATGCTCCCTTGTCCTTTCTTATGATGAGCATGATGCATACACTTGTTGGGTATCTTACCACATGAATGATAGGTTTTGCACTTCCGCTAACCTCATTTGTTTTTCCGACTGTTTGTCATGTTCTTTCATTTTGGAGGATTCACAAGGCGGTGGAATTGTGCGACAACTTGGTTATGTGAAGGCATACATGATGTGCAACTCCATCATCTTCGGGGACATTCATAAGGAGAACTCCTTCCCTTTGAACCATCCTCAAGTACGCATATTGGATGGGTCACTCTTTTCATTGTTGTTTCCTTCTTGTTGTCTACATGATACATCTCATGAACGGAGGAGCGACATTGGAGATTGGCTCTATGGACCTTCACATTGAGGAGCGCTCACACTTATTGGATGCACCTTCGGAACTCCACTCATGCCTCGACATCGAGCATTGTACACCAACACCTCCATATTTGTTGATTGTGCTCATACATGTCATGATCGATGGACATATCATACTCACCACAAGTTTGCACGCTATGCATGGGTTGACTCACATTATGCTTGTCTTGTTGCATCTATTTCCATGTCATCCATGATATATGAGCTTGTGCATTTCCTTAGTAAATTTGTTGTGATCTACCTCGATGGCATGTTCATACATCATTATCATATTGTCCACCATCAATTGCATGATAGCTTACACATATTGAGCATCCATTGCCATATTCATGCTATTGATAAACCGTCTCACTATGACATCATTTTGCACCGTGGTTGCATTGATCATATTTACAACACATTTGTGTGCATAATGATTGCATTTCCTCCCATGAATGCTTTGCATCTCATTCTAGATCATCTTGATAAGCTTCATGCGCTTTGTCACAACCAATCTTGCCGCACAGACTCGTTCTTACATGATGGACACTTTATGTGCGCTAACCATTGTATTTTAGAGTATTGCTTGCGTTTGCTCTTTTTGCATGTCTATCACTCCGGCGACACCTTGGACTACTTGGATTGCGCCATGTCTTCAACTTCGTCCAACTACAAGTCCGTCTATGACAGCCGTTTCCATGGTGATGATGATCACGATCCGAGGTCGGATCTTTCCCAAGGGGGGGAGATGATGCGGAGCATCCCACATTCATCCCCATGTACACTCCGACTACTCTCCAAATCCAAAGAGGACATATGACGAGACCTCGAACATACACCATTGGACACAAGATGAACTCGCTCCTCTCCGAATCGTCACTTTCCACATGTGAGACATGGCTACTACCTCAAACGTGTGTGCTATGCATGTCCAGGAACCAAGAGGAGGGCCATGGAACAGCTACGAGCATTGGACAAGACGACAAGGACACCAAGCGCGAGGGACAAGAGGAAGAGCTGCTGGGAAGCTACAGTGCTCGGACTTCCGACAGCCACCGGACGACCGACGATCTCCGGACGTTCGACGCCTGGAGACTCCTCCAGCTAGATCGACTACAGCCGAGGCAACCTACAGCGCCCGGACGACCGCTAGACACCGGACGTCCGACACTCACCAGCGCTCGGACGACTGACGCCGACCGGAGTCCGACGCCACCTGTCCAGAGCCAAAACTCCGGAAGTCCGACATGCACCGGACGATCGGACCCTCGCGAGCCATCGGACGTCCGGTACCTGTCGGACATCCGACGCCTATGCGTCCGCCCGTGTGTTGGGCCGAAGCCACTTACCCTTTCATTCACTTAGACTATAATTAGACCTCTCCCACCTCCTAGCTAGGTTAAGAAAAGGATTAGCTCATTTGAGATAGAGCTTTGCTCATCCATATGGATCTCCTCCTTGTGAGAGACCGCGACCTCTTCGGAGAAGATCCACCATGGATTCAAGACCCCTTTGCGGGAAGATCCCTTGTGGATTCAAGACCTCCTCTCAGGGATGAGCTACCGCCACTTGTATCGCTCGTTGCTGGATTTGGACCATGAATCTCTTTGTGTTCCTTGGATCTAGCACATGTGTGATCATATTCGTGTTGCTTGAGTGTTTCTCTCGTTTTCCTCCCGTGATTTCCCTTGTGTTCTTCCGTGCGTTCTTCGTGTTCCTCATAGGGATCCTCTCCAAATGTGAAAGATTGGCCCCTAGGGTTCCGCCCTACATCAAGGCGGGCTGGAGCAGGGGGAGAAGGAGGCGGAGTACTGCCACCCTCACGCGCTGGAGCAGGAGGCGGAGTGCCCTGATCACTCGCTGGAGGAGGAGGAGGAGGCGGAGTGCCCAGTTGACTCGCCGGAGCCCTGAAGTTCAGAAGGTTGATGTGCTCCTTCCGCCATAGACACGGAGTCTTCATAGCAAGACCCAGATGAGTCTCCCCATCACCTGTAGGGTGGTCAAGTTGGAGCTCCTCAAATCCCTCCATTATTTCGTCCACCATCACAACATCATAGCCTTGTGGAGTCGGACGACAGTGAAAATTTGCTCCGGGTGAAGGAGGGTACACAGAGTCGACAGGCGCCTTGACTTTGAGCTAAAGCCCTTCTGTCATAAGGTGGCACTGGTATGAATCTGTGATGAAATCCATGGGGTAGCTAGGACCCGACAAGTCAGGCTGCTGAACGAGCTCGGTGGAAGCCACACTGCTTCTCCGCTGAGATGGCGGGGTAGCTTCTTGGGCAGGATCTCACAGCTGCTGGTTCTCAACATCTTGTCGTTCCTCTAGCTTTCGTACCCTTGCCTTAAGCTGCTGCAGTTTGCTCTGCTCCACTTTCCTCCTCCTCTCTTGGGTTTTGTAACTGCCTGCATCGGGAAACCCAACCTTCCACACAATAGAGCCAGGCGTGCCTCAGGTTCATATAGGGTGCTCAGGATTCCCGAGGGCCCTTGTGAGCTCGTCGTTCTCTCTGTTGGGAACGAACATCCCTTCCTGCACTTCTTTGATTGCTTTCTGAAGCTTCGTGACGGGTGTTGCAAGTTGCTTGTCCGTCCAGCAGCACTTCCCTGTTTTAGGGTCCAAAGTTCTACCAACCCCGAAGAACCAAGTCCCTGAACGGTCTGGCCAGTGCAATGTCTCTAGTTCGACCCCTTTAGCAATCAGGTCCTGCTCAGCGTTGTCCCACAATGGTCGGGCTTTGAGGTAGCCACCTGACCCCGTGCGATGGTGATGCTCCTTCTTTGCAGCATTTATCTTGTTAATTACTGACATCTTCTTACTCCTCTCCGATGTCTTGTTGGACACAAATGCGGGCCAGTGATCTCTTATCTTCTCAAATCGGCTGGTGAATTCTGGAGTCTTGTCTTGGTCGACATACGTTGCTTTCAACTCATTCTTCCACGTCCAGAATAGACCTACCATCTTCATGAGAGCATGAGACTTCATCAATGGCTCTATAACTGGATTCTCCGGATCCTCCTCTTCTGGTAGGGTGAAACTTACCTTCAGCGCGGTCCAAAGATCAGCTTTCTATCTATCTTCGACAAAAGGAACTTGAAGCTCTTCCTTCTTAGGCTGATTCCATAGCTTGATGCTGATCAGGATCATGTCCCTAACAAGAACACCACACTGAGCAAAAAATGCTTCCTTGGTCCGGAGGGGTTTAATCGGTTGGCCATCGCGTGCAATTTCAGTGATCATGAACCTTTCATCCGGGCACAACTTTTTCTTCAGGCCTCGTTTCGTTACCAAAGTTTTGCTTGATCTGGAGGGCTATAAAAGAAGAAAGAAGAGTTAATATATGTACATACCAAAACAATGAATGCATCAATTAGCTAGTCAACACAGGCTTAATTACTATATATATACCTCGCCAGACTTTGCAACAGCTGATCCCGACTCCGTTCGGTCACCGGAGCCGTCATCACGGTCACCGGAGCCACCATCACGATCATGACTTTCCTCCTCCATTGTTTGATCACCGCCTCCTTCCTCTCCTTCCAGACCTTCTTCGAGGTCGTTGAGAAACAACAAGACATCACCTCCACATGGATTATGTCCCCCACTTGTTTGAAGTCTCTTTGATGATCCATAGTTTCTTCAAATATTACAACATGGCAATTAATATACAAACATGAGAGATGGATATATTAATAGTGGCAAACATAGACCCCTCGGCGACCCTTGACCCCTACGCTCGACCCCTCGACGACCCTCGACCCCTCGGCGACCCTCGACCCTCTACCCTAGTTTCCGACACCCTAGTTCCCGACACCCTCGTTCCCGATAAAAAAAGAAGAGGAGGAAGAAGAACAAATAGAGGAGAAGAAGAAGAAAAAATAGAAGAAAAAAAGAAGAAAAAAAGAGGAGAAGAAGAAAAAAAAGAATTTTTTCTATTTTTTCTTCTTTTCCTCTATTCCTTCTTCTTCTCCTCTTTTTTTCTTCTTCTTCCTCTTCTTATTTTTTCTCCTCTTCTTCCTCTCCTATTCTTCTCCTCATGTTGAAGTTATCGGGGAGGGGGTATATCGACAACGATGACATATACATAGAAAAAATGTTATCGGGGAGGGTATACCGACCTGCCCTCATGTTGAAGTTATCGGGAGGGGGTATATCGACAACGACGACATATACATAGGAAAAAATGTTATCGGGGAGGGGGTATATCGACCCCCCTCATGTCGAAGTTATCGGGGAGGGGGTATATCGACAACGACGACATATACATAGAAAAAAATGTTATTGGGGAGGGGGTATATTGACCCCCCCTCATGTCGAAGTTATCTGGGAGGGGGTATATATATAGACAAAATTACATCATCATATATCGGGGAAGTTTTCATATATCATCATCATCATCATCATCATCATCATCATCTAGTACAAAAAATTGACCAAGCTAGCTTTCATATATCATCATATATATCATCATCATACTACAAAAACATCTAACAACATCTATGAACAAAAAAAATTCTATGAACAAAAAAATATTCTATGAACAAAAAAAAGCATACATCAATGCATATACATATATCAATGGATCATACATACACCTGCATATACATATACATACAACATCCATATACATACATCAATGAAGAAAAAAACATATGAAAAAAGGCAGCAGAGGCCGGGGCGGCGGCGCGCCACAAGAAGAGCAGGCCGGGGCAGCGGCGGTGGCGCGCGGC
>NC_057810.1:278084234-278103015 GCF_018294505.1 Triticum aestivum
TAGTTCTTTTTGCGTTTAGGTAATAAAAGTTATAAACTTTCTGTTAGTGCCATTTGTTTTCTAATTTGAATAGCTTAAATTTGAATTTTTTGAAATTTGTGTGAATCACTAGTTTTTGAATAACTTTACTGTGAAAATAAATTTTTGAGTGATTCTTTTTCCTGCTATTTAATATTACTGTGTTTTATCTCAAAAATAGACTTTGTTATTTTAGTTTCTAACACAAAAATTCTTTATGATAATTCTTTTTGCTATTAAAGTTTCTAACAAAAAAAATTCTTTATGAAAATTCATTTTTGCTTTTAATGTTTTGAACAGAAAATACTTTGATAATTTTGGTTGCATTAGTTTTATATAATTTTAGTTTCAATAATACTAGAGGTTGATAAAAGTTTTTTGAGTTGATTCCTTTAGCTATTGGAGTTTTATAAAAGCTTTTTAGTTGATTCTTTTTGATAACTAAGGATATTATAGTTTTGTTTTAGTTGATCATAACAAAATATTTTAATTGATTATTTTTAGTTCATTCTTTTTGCTATTAGTTCATTATTTGAGCTAAATGATCCTGAAATTGAAAGGCACTACATATGAACTCTGAAAAGGTTGAAAGTTGGCATGGTATCATCATTTCACCCACATAGCATGTGCTAAAAAGTTGAGAGGGTTACGGCAAAAACTGGATGCACTTCGTGTGCAAAATGGACAATCTCTTTCGAAGTATCACGGTTTCGGACGAAAACTCATCTGTTACAAAGGAATTCCATTTTTTTGAACTTATTTGAACTCCAGACTTTTTGTGTGTTCAAAATGCACCATTCAAATCCACATCATCAATTTTCAACCCTCTCTGACTTCATTTGGTATTTTTCATGCCTGTACTGATTTTTTAGCTAAATGACCCTTAAATTGAAAAGCACTACAAATGAACTCTAAAAAGGTTGAAAGTTGGCAGGGTATCATCATTTCACCCACATAGCATGTGCTAAAAAGTTGAGAGGGTTACGACAAAAACTGGATGCACTTCGTGTACGAAACAGACAATCTCTTTGGAAGTATCAGGGTTTCGGACGAAAAACATCTGTTACGAAGGGATTTCATTTGTTCAAATGTAACTGCAGTGATATTCTAGATCAAAGGCATCATCATAATAGTTGTTGATAGAAAGTCTTTACTTTTTCTTCGCTTGTGTTCTTTGCTTATTGCGTCGTAACCATGGATAATCTTCATCGTTTAATAGGGTGCTTGGGCCAGCCTTGACTTTGAAGGGAGGAATTTCATTAAACTTTTCATAATCTTCAGACACGTCTGTCTTGCCCTCCAATCCCACGATGTCTCTTTTTCCTAAAAGAACTATGTCGTGCTTTGGCTCATCGTATGATGTATCCGCTTCCTTATCTTTTCTTTTTCTCGGTTTGGTAGACATGTCCTTCACATAGAAAACCTGCGCCACATGATTGGCTAGGACGAATGGCTCCTCCGTGTACCCCAGATTGTTCAGATCCACTATTGTCATTCCGTACTATGGGTCTACCTGTACCCCGCCTCCTGACAGATTGACCCATTTGCACTTAAACAAAGGGACCTTAATATCATATCCATAGTCAAATTCCCATATGTCCACTATGTAACCATAATATGTGTCCTTTCCCCTCTTGGTTGCTGCATCAAAGTGGATACCACTGTTTTGGTTGGTGCTCTTTTGATCTTGGGCGATCGTGTAAAATGTATTCCCATTTATCTTGTACCGTTTGTAAGTCATTACAGTCGAAGATGGTTCCCTCGCGAACGAGTACAAGTCATCAGAAACAATGTTTTCACACCTGAGACGTGTTTGGAACCAACTGTCGAAACTCCTGATGTGTTCACATGTAATCCAGTCGTCGCACTGGTCCAGGTGTTTGGATCATAGAATGTTCTTGTGTTCATCGACATACGGGGTCACCAAGGTAGAATTTTGTAGAACCGTGTAGTGTGCTTGAGACCAAGAATGCCCGTCCCTACATATTATTGAGTCCCCTCCTAGCATGCCTCTTCCACCCAGTCTCCCCTCATACCACGATTGAGGGAGACCTATCTTCTTAAGGCCAAGAATGAAGTCAACACAAAACCCGATGACATCCTCTGTTTGATGGCCCATGGAGATATGCTTCCTTCTGGCCTAGCGCGGTTACAGACATATTTCTTTAGGACTCCCATGAACCTCTCAAAGGGGAACATATTGTGTAGAAATACAAGGCCCAGAACGACAATCTCGTCGACTAGATGAACTAGGACGTGCGTCATGATATTGAAGAAGGATGGTGGGAACACCAGCTCGAAACTGACAAGACATTGCGCCACATCACTCCTTAACCATGGTAGGATTTCTGGATCGATCACCTTCTGAGAGGTTGCATTGAGGAATGAACATAACTTCACAATGGCTAATCGAACGTTTTCCGGTAGAAGCCCCCTCAATGCAACCGGAAGCAGTTGCGTCATAATCACGTGGCAGTCATGAGACTTTAGGTTCTGGAACTTTTTCTCTACCATATTCATTATTCCCTTTATATTCGACGAGTAGCCAGACGGGACCTTCATACTGAGCAGACATTCAAAGAAGATTTCCTTCTCTTCTTTGGTAAGAGCGTAGCTGGCAGGACCTTCATACTGCTTTGGAGGCATGCAGTCTTTTTCGTGCAAATGTTGCAGGTCCTCCCGTGTCCCTGGTGTATCTTTTGTCTTACCATACACGCCCAAGAAGCCTAGCAGGTTCACGCAAAGGTTCTTCATCACGTGCATCACGTTGATTGAAGAGCGGACCTCTAGGTCTTTCCAGTAGGGTAGGTCCCAAAATATAGATTTCTTCTTCCACATGGGTGCGCGTCCCTCAGCGTCATTCGGAACAGATAGTCCTCCGGGACCCTTTTCGAAGATTACTTTTAAATCATTGACCATAGCAAGTACGTGATCACTGGTACGCATGTCGGGCTTCTTTCGGTGATCTTCCTCGCCTTTGAAATGCTGGCCTTTCTTTTGACATTGATGGTTGGTCGGAAGGAATCGACGATGCCCTAGGTACACATTCTTCCTGCATTTGTCCAGGTATATACTTTCGGTGTCATCTGAACAATGCATGCATGCATGGTATCCCTTGTTTGTCTGTCCTGAAAGGTTACTAAGAGGAGGCCAATCGTTGATGGTGACAAACAGCAATGCATGCAGGTCAAATTCCTCCTGTTTATGCTCATCCCACACACGTACACCATTTCCAATCCACATCTGTAAAAGTTCTTCAATGAATGGCCTTAGGTACACATCAATGTCGTTGCCGGGTTGCTTAGGGCCTTGGATGAGAATTGGCATCATAATGAACTTCCGCTTCATGCATAACCAAGGAGGAAGGTTATAAATACATAGAGTCACGGGCCAGGTGCTATGATTGCTGCTCTGCTCCCCAAAAGGATTAATTCCATCCGCTCTTAAACAAAACCATACGTTGCTTGCGTCACCCGCAAACTCCTCCCAGTATGTTCTCTCGATTTTTTCTCCACTGCGACCTGTCAGCGGGTGCTCTCAACTTCCCGTCTTTCTTACGGTCCTCTCTGTGCCATCGCATCAACTTGGCATGCTCTTTGTTTCTAAACAAGCGTTTCAACCGCGGTATTATAGGAGCATACCACATCACCTTGGTAGGAACCCTCTTCCTGGGGCGCTCGCCGTCAACATCACCAGGGTCATCTCGTCTGATCTT
This sequence comes from Triticum aestivum, assembly GCF_018294505.1. NCBI lineage: Eukaryota > Viridiplantae > Streptophyta > Magnoliopsida > Poales > Poaceae > Triticum > Triticum aestivum. The sequence continues at coordinate 278,087,968 of NC_057810.1, forward strand.
ATACCGCAATGCACCGTATACCAGGCATGCATTGAAATCCTCGTACGCACCACGGTACAGGATGCAGTCATTAGGGCATGCATGTATCTTTTGCACCTCCAATCCTAGAGGGCATACAACCTTCTTTGCTGCATACGTACTGTCGGGCAATTCGTTATCCTTTGGAAGCTTCTTCTTCAATATTTTCAGTAGCTTCTCAAATCCTTTGTCAGGCACACCATTCTCTGCCTTCCACTATAGCAATTCCAATACGGTACCGAGCTTTGTGTTGCCATCTTCGCAATTGGGGTACAAACCTTTTTTATGATCCTCTAACATGCGATCGAACTTGAGCTTCTCCTTTTGACTTTCGCACTGTCTGCTTGCATCAACAATGACCCGGCGGAGATCATTATCGGGCACATCGTCTGGTTCCTCTTGATCTTCAATAGCTTCCCCCGTTGCAGCATCACCATATTCAGGGGGCACATAGTTATCATCATCCTCTTCTTCTTCGCTGTCTTCCATCATAACCCCTATTTCTCCGTGCTTGGTCCAAACATTATAGTGTGGCATGAAACCCTTATAAAGCAGGTGGGTGTGAATGGTTTTCGAGTCAGAGTAAGACTTCGTATTCCCACATATAGGGCATGGACAACACATAAAACCATTCTGCTTGTTTGCCTTAGCCAATTTGAGAAAATTATGCACGCCTTTAATGTACTCGGAGGTGTGTCTGTCACCGTACATCCATTGCCAGTTCATCTGCATGCATTATATATAATTAAGTGTGTCAAAAACCATTATAGAACATCATGAATAGATAATTAAGTGACCAAATTAATAGAAGTTTATCATCATATTAAAACCAAAGTACATACATAGTTCTCATTGAACAACATATAGCTCTCCAGAGCATCTAATTAATTAAATCATACATTGAAACTATGTAAAACATTTTAATGCGAAAACAAATGCGATCATAATCGCAACCAAGATAACAATTGATCCAACGGCATAATGATACCAAGCCTCGGTATGAATGGCATATTTTCTAATCTTTCTAATCTTCAAGCGCATTGCATCCATCTTGATCTTGTGATCATCGACGACATCCGCAACATGCAATTCCAATATCATCTTCTCCTCCTCATTTTTTATCTTTTCCTTCAAGAAATTGTTTTCTTCTTCAACTAAATTTAACCTCTCGACAATAGGGTCGGTTGGAATTTCTGGTTCACATACCTCCTAGATAAATAAAATCTATGTCATGTTGGTCGGCATAATTGTCATAAACAATAAATGAACCAAATAGTTATAAAGATAATATATACCACATCCAAATCATAGACAAGACAAGGGCCGACGGGGGCGGATACCAAAACCATCGCACTATATAATAAGAAACAATAATAAAAGTAAGAAAATTATACAAGTATCTATCTAAACATACAAGTAAGAATTTTTTTCCTTTCAGAAAGAAGATAAGAACAAGAGGCTCACCACGGTGGTGTCGGCGACGAGATCGGTGCAGGCGATCGACGGCGGTGAAGACGGGGACGGGACGTGACGGACCGCTAAACCTAGACAAATATTGAGGAAAATGGAGCTTGGAGGTCGAGCTTGGAGAGGAGAAAGCATAAGTAGTGTTGCTCGGTCATTCCATCGAACACCTCGTGTGCATAGGAGGTGAGTTAGAGCACCACAAAGCCCTCCCCTCGTCGGCCAGAAAAAGAAGAGCAGTATGCTCTGCTCGTCGGCGAGGGGGTATATATAGGCACATCATTGGTCCCAGTTCATGGCTTGGACCGGTACTAAAGACCACCCTTTGGTCCCGGTTCAGCCACCAAGCGGGACCAATGGTGGTGGGCCAGGAGCGAGGCCCATTAGTCCCGGTTCGTCCCACCAACCGGGACCAAAGGGGCCAGACAAACTGGGACCAATGCCCTCACGAGGCCCGGCAGGCCCCCTGGCCTCACGAACCAGGACCAATGCCCCCACTAGTCCCGGTTCGTGACTGAACCCGGACTAATGGGTTTATCTGGCCTGAACGAAAGCCCTGTTTTCTACTAGTGGAGGGACAAGTAAAACATTGTGAAGAAAAAGTGTGCGAGCGGAAGTAGGAATAGAAGCAGCACCAATATGAGAAACAGGTAAGGTAGAGCCATTGACAACGGTGACAAGGGAGGAAGAGGAGGCAAGAAGGAGATGACGAAGCATACCGGGGTCGGAGGCCATGTGGGACGTGGCACCAGAGTCCATGACTCACTCACCGACGTTGGAGGCGGAGGCGACGTTGTTCAAGGTGGCCATGAGCGCGGCGCAGTCCCACTGCGGTGCGGGGTTGTAGCCGGGAACCGGAGGAGCATTGGTGCCGAAAGCCTGGCCATGGAGAGGAGCCAGGGAAGTGAACGCCTGGGCGGGTGGAAGCATCGGGGGCCGTGGCCCGAGTAGACCGACACCACTGGTCGGGCGTGGCGCGGGAGCGCCCTGGGGCTGCAACGGCTGGCCCGTGTATGAGTTGAAGCAGATCCACGGGCCGACCGCGGGCTGGCCACCGCGGGAGCCACCGGAGGTGTTGCTGCCGGAGCCGCCACCTTGCTTCTTCTTGCGCCAGTTCCCGCCCTTGCGGTTGCCGCCAGCGCCAGAGTTGCCAGCGCCGCGGTTGCCATCGCCGCAATTTCCGTCACCACGGCTACCGTCACCGCGGGAGGAGTTGGAGCCGCCAAAGCCGGACCCTTGGGAGGAGTGGCCGCCGTACAGGGCGGTTTGGTTCGCCATGGCAGAGGTGTTGGCGAGCTGTGTCTCACGGAGGACGAGCAGAGAGCGCGTCTGCCCGAAGGTCAGGAGCGGACTATGCATTGTCACGATCGTGGTGATGTCGGTGAACCAGGGGTTGAGGCCGCGAAGGCAGTTGAGGATGAGAGTTTGGTCCGTGACCGGGGTGCCAACATCGGCGAGGGCGTTGGAGAGGGCCTTCAGGCGGTGACAGTACGCGGTGACCGAGAGGTCGCCTTGCACGAGCCCGCGGAACTCGGCCTCGGGGTAGACTGCGCGGGTCATCTGGTTGTCCAGAAAGAGGTTGGTGATGAGAGTCCAAGCCTCGTGCGCCGTCTGATCTTCCGCCATGATCATATCTAGGATCTCGTCAGAGATGGAGCCGTATTGCCAGGACCGGACGAAGTAGTCCTCACGGGTCCAGTCCGCCATGCGGTCTGCCTCGGCCGTGACGGTGGTGACGTGAGGGAGCAAGTCATACTTGCCGAGGAGGACACAGATGAGCATCCGCCACTTGGCGAAGTTGGAAGTGTGGATATCAAGCGTGACGAGCACGTGGGGTGCACACGCTAGCGACTTGCACAGCCGGGGAGGCGGAGGCAGGCATGGTGGTGTTGACGAGGGGGCCGGCGCTAGTGGAGTTGATGGCGGGTAGGGAGGGATAGGTGAGGGAAGATTGGGTGGAGGCGCCGGTTCCTGCCATTGCTGGGAGATGGCGAAGGGGAAGGCTGGCGGCGGCGTGGTAGGGTTGGGAGGGTAGGATCGATCTATCTGATGCCAAGTAAACGAGTATGATTAGGCAAAATACGCCACACATGGGGCGGCCCTCGTGTTAGATATATATAGGAATACATGGGAGTTACATGCCTTGGAGACCAAGGGGGATCCCAACCAAATCATACAAAATCAGATAGGTTGGAACATTCCCATACATAAGATATACACGGAGATATACTCTAACAATAAAGTGAACTGCTGTCAGAACATACCAGCTCTACTGAAGTGAGATCATACTTCACTGCATCAACAACAAGCTGTTTTTGAATCGACACAGTGTGCAGATAATCATACTCAGCCAAACCAAGGGTCTATAAAAATGTAGAAACATGGTTCAGAAAGAGTGAGACAAAGAATAAATCGTCCAGGATAATGGATCAAAAAATGGAATTGTGGCAAACAAGCATCAGTACCGGGAAATCAGGCTTGATGGGGTGACGCCATGAAAGATAAGGGCATTATGGATCAGATTGCTGGTAAGCTGGCAATATCGGCGAAGTATTACAGACAATAGCTCATGATCAACGAGAGTGTTCCCCCTAGTTGTTCTTTGAGTGCAACTCCAGTGATATGTTTTTTTTCCAGAAAAGGAGAATGACCCCCGGCCTCTGCATCTGGGCGATACATACGGTCACTTTATTAATTATTCTCACAAGACCTTACAAAGTCATACAACAGCAAGACTAAAGCCACCTTTTAAGTAACAACTGTCGCTATACGTATCCAATCGATGAAGGGGCGCTGATAATCTGGGCCTAATACCAAACAGACATCGCAGCCAAACCTAAACATCTAACACCAGAGGTACCAACCAGGACGCCTGCCGGGTATGGGGCACCTACCAGTCCGACGCACTCCTCAACCAGGACGCCTGCCGGGTATGAGGCCGCCGCAGCCACCTGCCACCAATCTAACTTCAGAGCTGTACTGTTGCGTCTACCTTGCACGGTCTAGCTACCCTCGATGCCACCACGACGCAAGACAACTTCCTCCTCCTGCGCGAGTCCATCTCCGCGCATCGGACGCCGAGACTCGACTGCGCCATGCTGCCGAGTCCACCGTCGATGATGCTGTTGATGCCACACCGCTCCACCTACATGCCATCTCGCGTCGACTCCGAACTACCAGCAACTCCACCACCCTGAGCAGTCCTGGGCCGACGCCTTCAGGAAGGAACACGACACCAAAGTGCCATCGTCGCCTAAACAGAGGAACATAAGCTTTCGCCTGCGCTCATGGCAGAGGTGGGGGGCGTATGATCCACACCGAAGCCTCTAGGAAGGTCATCGGCGCCGAGGGCGTCGACTTTGGTGCGGCCGCCACGCTGGCCTGGAGTTTTCCCGGGATCCATGCCCACCCGCCAGATCCATCCAGGCAGTATTGGCGTCGACCGTAGTTGTCACACCCTAGCTAGTCATGCATTAGAGTGTTGCATCATGTTTATTCTCTCATCAGAAACCTGAAATGGGGATGACAGAACCCCCAGCCCCCTCTGAAACCAACTAGGGTTTACTAAAAACTTTTTCAATGAACCTGAAATGCCCTTCTAAAATGCCCATCATTTTTGTCTTGGTTCAGAACCCCTGCCAAAAGTGATGCACATTTTCCTAGGTCATCTTAGGGTCTTTGAATTAAATCATAGATATTTGAATTTGGGCATTTAAAATTATATAAAATATTCAGATGCTCAAATATCTCCAAACTAAAATGTTTCATGTTGGAAATAATCCAACTATGGACCAGGAGTAGTTTGGTGATTTTAGGAGTTGCCTAAGTATTTGCAGAAGTATTAAAAAAACAGAAAACAGTAGAAATAACAGAAAACCTTACCTGGCGCCCAGCCCCGGCCCACCTGCCGGCCCAGCCCAGCACCGCTCCAGCGAGCTGCTTGCCGGCCAGGCAGGCAGGCAGGTGCCCGACGGCGACCGCAGCACGCGCCACGCACCTGCTCGCCGCCTCGCCGCTCCCCTCGCCCGGTGACGTCGTGGATTGTTCCCCCTCTCTCCCCCGAACCCCCTAGACACCCCCTCTCCTCTCCAGCTCCTCCCCCTCGCGCCCCCCAGCCATGGCCGACGCCACCGCCGCCGTGCCTACGTCGTAGCCGCGCTCCCCGCCGCCCGTGCGTCCTCTCGCCGTGTCCAGGAGCTCCGCCGCTGTCCACTTCATCGAGCAAGCCGAGCCCCGAGCGCTCGCAATGCCCGAGCCCACCGCACCGACCTCGCCCGAGTCCGCCGTCGCCGGAGATCCCCTTCAACACCGTCGTCGCTCCGGTCCATCCCCGGCTGCACCAAAGGCTTCGTCGCACTCCCCGTGAGCTTAGCCATCTTCCCCTCCCTTCTTTTCTTGCTCCCAAGCCGTGTAGCGACCTCCCGGAGCTCAACCGCACCCACCGCCGTGGAGCTCGTCGTCGACGTGCTCCCGGTCACCCTCCGGCAACTCCACGGTGTCCATCATGCTCACCGCGTCACGTAGCACCTAACTAGCTACTCCCCGCACCTCACCGACCCCCCTAGCGACAAGTTCGACTTTGGCCGAACTCCGGTGGCCGCCAAAGTCGTCGCCGGCGCCAACTCCGGCCACCCCGACCCCAACGGACTCCACCAAGAGCTGCGGCTCCTCCTCAGCTCCACTCCGGTGGCCTCCGCGGCTCGTTTGGTTGCCGGAACGGCAAAAACCACTTCCGCCGCCGCGTCGGGCTCGCCGGCGGCTAAACGCCGGTGCAGCCGACCCGGGTTTGACCACGGGTGGGCCCTGGTTGACTCTCCCGAGTCAATGACAGGTGGGGCCCAGCCCTGTTAATTAAACAGATTTAGTTTTAATTAAACTTTAACTAATCTAATCACACTGACACGCGGGACCCACTATCAGGTTTCACCCGGACCGTGTCCCGTTGACCTGCTGATGTCACACTGACGTCAGGCTGACGCAATAATTGATTTTCTGGATTTATTCTAATATAGGAAATTCCAGAATATAGTTTAAACTTCAAAAATTCATAATTTTTTTTCTGTAACTCCAAATCAGACAAATTATATATGGAAAATGATCAGAAAAATCCAATCTATCCATGTGTACTATTTTCATGCATGATTAAACAAGTTAACTTGATTTTTAATGCAGAACAAGGTAAAACACTTTAAAGGGCCATGAATGAGTTTGAAATTTGAATATTTGGTTCAAATTGGCTCAAACCCTTCTGGTCATAGTTGCATTAGCCCAACACACTCATATTGCCATGTTTCATGTATGCATCATATTGTTGCACATTGTTTGGTGATGGTTGTGTATCGGTGTTCTTTGCGGCAGGTTCTGCCTCCGAGGAGTACCGTGATTACCCTAACGAAGAACCGTATCAGTGCATCGAACCATCAGGCAAGCAACCAACCATTTGATCATATCGATACAATCCCATGTTCTCGCTCCTGCTCTCTTTTACTGCATTAAGACAACGCTTTTCAAACTGCTGTGTGCTGCGGTAGTTGAACCCATTTCCTTTGCATGACCTGTCATTGCCACAGTAACTAGATGAAACCCACTAGCATGTGTAGGAGTTGATTGAGCCATATGTATGTGTTGTTCTTACCTTGCTATGCCTGCTATGCTTAGAGTCGTATCAGGTCTGGTTCATCTGGGTGATGGGCTAGAGTGAAATGATCATGTCGGTAATGAGAGTAATGTGGTGAACACGATTTGGTAAAGGTATCGATGAGAGGCCATGTAGGAGTACATGGTGGGTTGTTTCATTGAAGCCGACCTTAAGCACTGAGATCTGTATGTGTGATTTAAGATACAACTACTATCATGCATTGGGCCCTGAAATATGACCCCGCTCGACTTCTTATTCACCCTAGTTCTCTGTCCAGGAGTTGGAAGTAGTTTTTGGTGTTTGTAGCCTACTGGAGGCCGTGGACAGCGCTGACCGTAGGGGTGGGCTGTGATGCGGTAGGTACGTGGCCGGGTGTACCGAATACCCGTTAGGTATCTCGGGAACCCTGTTCACATCGTTCGGGGCCGTATGGGAAACCTCGGCCGGACTCCCTGCGGATGGAACCTGGATAGGCGATAAACCTGGACTAGAGACTTAGGTGTTTAGGTAGGTCGTGGTCTACACCCACGTCGGCTTTCGCTTGAAGTCTGCCGAGCACATGTCGTGTGCAGACGCTAAGTGGTGGAAACATGTATGAAGAAGTACACCCCTGCAGGGTTATCATGATCTATTCGAATAGCCGCGTCCGCGGTAAAGGACTACTTGGTTGCCTATACAGTTCATAGACAAGTAAATGGAAACTACTAAAAGCCTCAAGAAAAGTGTGAGTGCCGAGGATGGCTCTTCTGTAGGAAGACGGAGGTGGATCCTCGGTAGTGTATTGAAGTGGTGAGTAGTGGACTCTTGTGCGCAAAATCATTTCAAGTTGGAGTCTCGTAGGGTAGCTTAGCCAAGAGTCAAAGCTGGCTTGCTACAATTACTCCACCAACCCTTCTTGATAAATGCATGTATGTAGGATCTGATGTAAGTCTTGCTGAGTACCTTTGTACTCATGTTGCTATAATCTACTTTTTTTACAGAAGATGCTGCAACCCCTTCTGATGGGTTCTTCGTAGACGTTGACATCAATGAGTAGGCTAAGGCCCAGGTGGTGATCCTGAGCTTTTGAAGGACCACGTAGTATAGCTAGGCTTTCCAAGCCTATTTTATTTTACTAGTTGTCTGTACCCAGACAAGTTACTTCCGCTGCTGGTTTGTATGACTGTATGACTTGAATGCTGGGTCGTGTGACCCGTACTTGTGTGTATGTTATGTATGGCTCCCTGAGCCTTAAATAAAGTACTTGTGTCATAGAGTCATGTTGTGATGCCTTGTTGTATTTGCACATATCGAGCATAATGTGTGTATGATTGAAATGCTTGGTATGTGTGGGATCTGACAATCTAGTTGTTTATCTTTAGTAGCCTCTCTTACCGGGAAATGTCTCCTAGTGTTCCACCGAGCCATGGTAGCTTGCTACTGCTCCGGAACACCTAGGCTGGCCGGCATGTGTCCTTCTTCGTTCCTGTGTCTGTCCCTTCGGGGAAATGTCACGCTTTGAGTACCGGAGTCCTGTTAGCCCGCTACAGCCCGGTTTACCGGAGTCCTGCTAGCCCAGTGCTACAGCCCGGACCCACTTGCTGATGACCGACACGTTCGTTGCTGGGTCATGGATGCCTGTCCCTGTAAGTCTGTGCCACTTTGGATTTACGACTAGCCATGTCAGCCCGGGCTCCTTATCATATGGGTGCTAGCGACACTGTCATATACGTGTGCCAAAAGGCGCAAACGGTCCCGGGCAAAGGTAAGACGACACCCGTGGGTTACCGTGCGTGAGGCCGCAAAGTGATATGAGGTGTTACATGCTAGACCTATGTGGCATCGAGTCGGGGTCCTGACAGCGTTGGCATCAGAGCCGGACTGCCTGTAGGTTCTCCAAGCAAACTGGTCGACGTTGAGTCTAGAAATTCTTTAGTTATATGTAGGGGAATTGTTTGTGGGTTGGAACGTAAGGCTCTTTTACTCCTTAATCTTATGACATTCTGATCTGAGTCAGTCTATTCTTCCACCGGGGGTTAAGGAATTAGGATCTTTTCTCTCTATCAGGTTCACGTGTTACTAATCATTAGTACCTTATAGGTTTGATGGATACAAGCCTAGTTCAGTTCTGCTACCACATTATGTTGTTAGGATGGACTCAGAACTTTGATTTGATGATGTTGAGTGTGTATGAAATCCTTTGTCAAATGTCTCAAAATCCTTCTTGAGCATTTACAGCTGTTATGCTGCCGAAATTTTGCTAGAAATTCTAATGCCTTTGCATTATGGTTGTGCTTTCAGATGGCCACTCGTGACCTTAATCAAGTGGTTCGCCTGACTCGATGCCTAGATGTACCCGGCCATACTGCCATGTTGGTCAGGGTAATGACTGAGGCTGGATACCGTTGGTATCCTGAGTACACGGTCGAAGAGCAATTTCGAGACTTTAATCAAAGCCAGTATCTCTGCACTGTCAGGATATTTCCATCTTATCCTGGATCCACCGAGCCCCTTCACTGCTCCTATGGACTCGGGGTTACTATTGAGATGGCTGTGCAGGATGCCACCTACTCTATGATGACCATCATGCGAGTCAGGTCTGGCCTATTTTGGGACTCTGATTTCCGGTATATGCCAGGATCACTTCCGGGAGCACAAGGGTATCTCCAGGCTATCTATGCTGACCCCACTCAGGAGGATTCACGGACTCGCACCACTGCTGAGATGCTCGAGGATAAGGACCGTGAAAATCGGGCCTTGAGGTTAGAGCTTTTCAATACCCGTGCTGACCATTGGGCCACATTGACTCGGTTTGCACCGGCGGTGCAAGCGGGATATTCGGATATGCGCGATCTCTATCCTGTGAGATCTGCTCTGCCAGACGTGATGGGTTGGCGTGATGTAGGAGGCATCACCCCACCTCACGGTCCCCGCAGGCCACCGTCTGTTGGTCCAAGACCTCATCCTAGCCCCTATGGTCCACAAGCTCCGCGAGATCGTCTGTTTCCGGATGATCATGTTGAGCTTCCAGGCTATGGAGGAAATTTCTACGAGGACTACTACGGATCGGTCTGAGTTAGTGCTAGTATCACTAGTTCGTACTAGCTGTGTCGTCTATCGTCCTGCGTGACTCGTGGGATATGACCTAGCTTGTACCGTCTTCCGGAGGTGTAGAAAAATAATGTATAGGAGCTTGGGATGCCTCCGATGAGATGTAATCCTCTTTCACCGTAATAGTACCTTGTTTGGTCTTGTACTAAACCTTGTATGGTGTGTATGACGATGGAATAAAGAAGCAGTTTCTGTATCTACCATGTCATACGGATGCTAAGAAGCAAGCAAGGTTCCGTAAGGGACTTAGTCCTGAGCTTCACCGTGACCTCCGTCTGCATGAGTGCACATCTTTCCAGAAGCTTGTCAACAAGGCCATCAGTGCTGAGACTGGTCAGACTGATTATGACGCAACACGCAAGCATGGCCGTGACATGGGCTCCTCATCTGGTGCTGGTCCTCAGAAGCGCCGCGTGTGGGTGCCTAACACCGCCCTACCACCCAAGTTCACACCGAGGCCATCCTTCCAGGCGCCTCGCCCCGTTCAACAGTTTGCTCCAGCCAAGCCCTATGGTGGTCCAACCAACAGTGCTCCTCCACGTACCAGTTCCGTGACTTGTTTTAAGTGTGGGGAATCTGGCCACTATATGCGCGAGTGTCCCCAGACCAACCCCAACCAATCTGCTAAAGCTGTTGGCCGTGGTAAGCCAACAGGGAAAGTGTTCCACGCCAAGCCGGCCACCGCTACACGTGGCAATGTCAATTGTATTTCTGCCGAAGAAGCTCAAGAGGATCCCAACGTCGTTCTCGGTACGCTCCTTGTTAATTGCCATCCGGCATCTGTTCTTTTCGATACAGGAGCCTCTCATTCTTTCATATCCGAAAATTATGCTCGTTTGCATAACACTGCATTCTGTGACTTGCCATCCACTATGGAAATTTCTACTCCCGGTTCTAGATGGCAAACCTCCAGGGTAAGTCATGGAAACGAAATCCAAGTCGACAGACTTGTTTTCCTTGCATCTTTGATAGCTCTTAAATCTTCAGATATTAATATCATCTTGGGTATAGACTGGATGTCAGCTCATCATGCCAAAATTGACTGCTTCTCTAGGACTGTTCAACTCACCCATCCTTCGGGGAAGATAGTCAATGTCTTGACCCGAATAGCCAAGCGACAGTTATATTCTCTTAACGCCAGCCCTTTGCCAGACCTTGAGGACGTCCCGGTAGTCCGTGACTTTCCGGATGTCTTCCCAGAAGAATTGCCAGGTGTTCCACCTGACAGGGATGTTGAGTTCGTAATAGACCTCATCCCAGGAACCGTTCCGATCGCTAGAAGACCCTATAAGATGGCACCACTAGAACTAGCCGAGCTTAAGAAACAACTCGATGAGTCCTTGAAAAAGGGTTTCATCCGACCTAGTTCATCTCCGTGGGCTTGCCCCGTCCTCTTCGTCAAGAAGAAGGATGGTACGAACCGGATGGTTGTAGATTATCGACCTGTCAATTTGGTCACAATCAAGAATAAATATCCGCTCCCCAGTATCAACGACCTGTATGATCAGCTCGCTGGATCCTCAGTCTTCTCCAAAATGGATTTGAGGTTGGGCTACCATCAAATCAAAATCAGGAACGGGGACATTCCTAAAACGGCCTTTGTTACTCGTTATGGCCAATACGAGTACACCGTCATGTCCTTCGGTTTAACCAACGCTCCAGCCACCTTTTCTCGGTTAATGAACTCAATCTTCATGGAGTATTTGGATAAATTCGTCGTCGTTTACCTCGATGATATACTCATCTACTCCAAGAACGAGGAAGAACATGCCGAACATCTAAGACTAGTGTTGAAGAAACTTCAAGAGCATCGCCTTTATGCCAAATTTTCTAAATGTGAATTTTGGTTGTCAGAAGTGACCTATCTGGGTCATGTAATATCTGGTAAAGGCATTGCTGTTAACCCTGAGCGAGTTCAAGCCGTCCTTAATTGGACTCCACCTGAATCGGTCAAGCAAGTTCGGAGTTTTCTGGGCTTAGCGAGCTATTGCCGTCGCTTTGTCGAAAATTTCTCCAAAGTTGCTAAACCTCTAACCGAACTCCTCAAGAAAGATAAAAAGTTCGAATGGACTCCACAATGTGAGCACAGCTTTCAGGAACTGAAAAGACGCCTGACTTCTGCTCCCGTACTGGTACCGCCAGACTTCTCTAAGGACTTTGTTATCTACTGCGACGCCTCGCGATAAGGACTAGGTTGCGTTCTCATGCAAGATCGACACGTAATTGCTTACGCTTCACGGCAATTGCACCCACATGAGGAGAATTATCCTACTCATGATCTAGAGCTTACAGCTGTAGTCTATGCACTTAAAACCTGGCGACATTACCTCCTCGGTAACCGTTGCGAAATATTCACTGATCACCAAAGTCTGAAGTACATCTTCACCCAACCGGATTTGAATCTCAGGCAAAGACGTTGGGTCGAGTTAATCATAGATTTCGACTTAGGAATAACTTACACCCCAGGGAAAGCCAACGTCATGGCGGACGCGCTAAGTCGTAAATCTTATTGTAACAACCTGATGTTACAACAAAGTCAACCGCTTCTCCATGAGGAATTTCGGAAGCTTAACCTTCACATTGTTCCTCAAGGATTTCTCTCCACCTTGGTGGCGAAACCTACTCTTACGGATCAAATCATCGCTGCCCAAAAGCGAGATAAGGGAATATCTAAGATCAAGGAGAACATTGCTAGCGGAGGTGCTAGTTGTTTCTCCACAAATGATCATGGTGTTGTGTACTTTGAGAATCGTTTAGTGGTTCCCAAGAACCAGCATCTACGGCAGCTGATCCTTAAGGAGGCTCATGAATCTCCTCTCACCATTCATCCCGGTAGTACCAAGATGTATCAGGACCTACGCCAGAGGTTCTGGTGGACTAGGATGAAGAGAGAAATTGCTCAGTATATTGCTAATTGGACGTCTGCCGTCGTGTAAAAGCAGAGCATCAACGGCCTGCTGGCACCCTTCAACCCCTAGCTATTCCTGAATGGAAATGGGATAAAATTGGTATGGACTTCATTACCGGTTTTCCCAGGACCAAGAGAGGGAATAATGCTATCTTCGTCGTTGTCGATCGTCTTTCCAAAGTAGCCCATTTCCTACATGTTCGCGAGAGTATAACCGCTAGTCAATTGGCAGACTTATACATCTCCCGAATAGTGTCTCTCCATGGTGTTCCTTTGGAAATTAACTCGGATCGAGGAAGTCTTTTCACCTCTCGATTTTGGGAAAGTTTCCAAAATGCTATGGGAACCCGCCTTTCCTTTAGCACCGCTTTTCACCCTCAATCAAGTGGTCAAGTAGAACGCGTCAACCAGATCCTAGAAGACATGCTTCGAGCCTCTGTTATCTCATTCGGAATGGAGTGGGAGAAATGCCTTCCATTTGCCGAATTTGCATATAACAACAGCTATCAATCTAGCTTGGGTAAAGCCCCTTTTGAAGTTCTCTATGGACGACGGTGTCGAACACCCCTTAACTGGTCAGAAACCGGGGAAAGACAATTCTTTGGCCCGGATATGATTCAGGAAGCAGAAGAGCAAGTTCGCATCATTCGTGAAAAGTTGAAAACAGCCCAATCTCGTCAAAAGAGTCAATATGATCAAAAACATAAGGCTATGACTTTCGAGGTTGACGAGAAGGCTTACCTTCGGGTTACTCCTCTGAAGGGAACCCATCGTTTCGGTATCAAAGGCAAATTGGCTCCTCGTTACATTGGACCTTTCCGCATTCTCGCAAAACGAGGGGAAGTTGCCTACCAGTTGGAACTACCTCCGCATCTCTCCAGAGTCCATGATGTCTTCCACGTTTCTCAACTCAGGCGTTGCTTCTCGGATCCTATCCGTGGAGTGGACCACGAAGCGCTTGATCTTCAAGATAATCTCACGTATCGAGAGTACCCCATATGTATCCTCGATCAGGCCGAGCGTACCACTCGACGTCATAATATCAAGTTTCTCAAAGTTCAATGGTCGCACCATTCTGAGGATGAAGCAACTTGGGAAAGGGAGGATCGTCTTCGACTTGAGTATCCCGCCTTCTTCCCGGAGGAACCCAAATCTCGGGACGAGATTCTTTTGAGTGGGGGTGAGTTGTCACACCCTAGCTAGTCATGCATTAGAGTGTTGCATCATGTTTATTCTCTCATCAGAAACCTGAAATGGGGATGACAGAACCCCCAGCCCCCTCTGAAACCAACTAGGGTTTACTAAAAACTTTTTCAATGAACCTGAAATGCCCTTCTAAAATGCCCATCATTTTTGTCTTGGTTCAGAACCCCTGCCAAAAGTGATGCACATTTTCCTAGGTCATCTTAGGGTCTTTGAATTAAATCATAGATATTTGAATTTGGGCATTTAAAATTATATAAAATATTCAGATGCTCAAATATCTCCAAACTAAAATGTTTCATGTTGGAAATAATCCAACTATGGACCAGGAGTAGTTTGGTGATTTTAGGAGTTGCCTAAGTATTTTTAATAAATCAACAAAGTTGCAGAAGTATTAAAAAAACAGAAAACAGTAGAAATAACAAAAAACCTTACCTGGCGTCCAGCCCCGGCCCACCTGCCGGCCCAGCCCAGCACCGCTCCAGCGAGCTGCTTGCCGGCCAGGCAGGCAGGCAGGTGCCCGACGGCGACCGCAGCGCGCGCCACGCACCTGCTCGCCGCCTCGCCGCTCCCCTCGCCTGGTGACGTCGTGGATCGTTCCCCCTCTCTCCCCCGAACCCCCCAGACACCCCCTCTCCTCTCCAGCTCCCCCCTCGCGCCCCCCAGCCATGGCCGACGCCACCGCCGCCGTGCCTACGTCGTAGCCGCGCTTCCCGCCGCCCGTGCG